>NC_053026.1:634662959-634790740 GCF_003073215.2 Triticum urartu
GGAACTGACACGTGTCTCAACGGTCAGATTTCGAACTCTCATGGCAACTTTACTTGGGCTACAAGCAAAGCTGACTTGTCCGGCTCTGGACAAGATTTGCTCTCATTGTCTTCACTCGAAGACATAGGTTTTTGATTTAGGCATCACTTAAGTCATTCTGACTTGTTCTCCTGGACCCCACTTAACAGTACGGTGGTTCCTATGACTCAACAAAAATAAAAAGAACTACAAAAGATCTAAGTCTTCGAGTTCCATAGGCTTCATAACGTGTCTTCTGTTGTCATAGTCTTCAATGTGAATATCTTCATATACCACCTTTGACTTCAATGTCTTCATTCATTTTTAGGGGTCATCTCTGGTAGTAAACCGAATCAATGAGGGACTTCTACCTGTGTTTTCCTACAATTCTCACAAACACATTAGTCCCTCAACTAGGTTTGTCGTCAATACTCCAAAACCAACTAGGGGTGGCACTAGATGCACTTACATATCCCTTCTCAAAGAAGCAAAAATACAAGGCTGATGACTTCTTCGGTGAGCATGTATTCTTCACGGACTACAATCCTTATGACTTTGCTCGTCTTAGAAGGAATTGCTTCTGGACTGGCAGCCAGGCTAATTTCTATTCTTCACTGCTCTTCAACAAGGATAAAGTCTTCTACCATGAGCATATTTGAAAGTGCGTTATATCAACTAGAGGGGGTGGGGGTGAATAGGCGATTTTTATGAATTCTTCACTGAGGAATTTCAGGGTGAGGAAATTCCTTAGTGAAGAACTACTTGCAGCGGAATAAGTACTCAGAAGTAAACATAATAGTGCATGAGCATGGTCTTCATGATGAAATGAAATCAAGTTCAGAGTATAGAAAGCGTAAACAGAGGATAACACAAACAGACTGAAGAAATAGAGAAAGTCTTCAGTCAAAGTCTTCAAACAGATATGAACAAGCACACAACACAGAAATGAGGAAATGGAAGGGTTGAGGAAATGGAACCAGGTATCCTGGTGAAGACAATGATTTGGTAGACCAGTTCCAACTGCTGTGACATTTGTACGTTTGGTTAGGGCGGCTAGGTATTTAAACCTGAGGACACACCGTCCCGGACACCCAGTCCTGAACCCGTAGCTTAGGATACTCATTCCTCACTGTATTCCCCTTGAGCTAAGGTCACACAGACCTTGCCCAATCACTCGTGCTAAGTCTTCAGGTGACTTCGAAACCTTCACAAACTTGGTCACTCGGTGATCCACAATTTCCTCTTGGATGCTCTAGACCATGACGCTTAACCGTCTGGAAGATGCACAGTCTTAAAAGGTAACAAGCGTCGGATCCACTTAAGATCAATCTCTTCAGTGATGCTCAATCACTTTGGGTTTATAGGTGTTTGGGTTTGGGTTTTCCTCACTTGATGATTTTCACTCAAACTCCTCGGAGGATGGGATGCTCTCAAATGACAAGTGTTAGTTTCTCTCGGAGCAGCCAACCAGCTAGTGGTTGTAGGGGGCGGCTATTTATAGCCTAGGGAGCAGCCCGGCATGATAAGACATAAATGCCCTTCAATGATATGACCGTTAGGTGGGTAGATATTTTGGGACAGCTGGCGCATAGCACAACAACGATCAGAATTTTGAGTATCAAATTCCTCAGGGCTATCATGTTCCTCACTATGTAGGCAATCCGCACTGGCGAATTCCTAACTCCTCAGTTAGAACAAATTCCTAAGAGACCAAAAGAACTTCGCCTCTGTCACTGAAGAAATTGACTGAGTTGTATGAGATTTCCAATGGCTTCACTCGAAGGGATTGGTAGGTGTAGAATTTGAGTTGAGCATCACTTGGAAATTTTTCCTTAGTATTTCTTCGACCCCCTTTAACAGTACAGTGTTTCCTATGACTTAAGAAGGAGAAAATGAATCTACGAAAACAAAAGTCTTCACGCTTCATGTTCCTTGAACGAATACCAAGTCTTCAGGATTACACCAATTTCTTCACTTTCGAAGTCTTCAAAAATCCAAAGTCTTCAGTCGAAGAACTTCATTTTTAGGGGTCGACTTTCTCTGTAAATATCAAACTCCTCATAGACTTATAGACATGTCTACACTCACAAACGCATTAGTCCCTTAACCTATAAGTCTTCAATACACCAAAATCACTAAGGGGCACTAGATGCACTTACAATCTCCCCCTTTTTGGTGATTGATAACAATATAGGTTAAGTTTTCAATGGGGATAAACATACACTAGTAGAAAAAGGGCCATTTGTCCCTGTTCATAAGGTCCATCTATCCCGGTTGCGGAACCGGGACTAAAGGGTCGTTACTAATGCCCTTGGCCTTTAGTCTCGGTTCTTATATGAACCGGGACAGATGGGCCTCCACGTGGCCGCTGTGGCGAGCCCAGGCAGGAGGGCCTTTAGTCCCGGTTGGTGGCACCAACCGGGACCAATAGGCATCCACGCGTCAGCTGTTCAGGGGCTAGGGTTTTTGTTTTTTTAAAGGGGGTGGATTTGGGGTTTTTGTATGGTTAATTAAGGTGTTTCATATATTGTGTTAGGTAGCTAATTAATTAATAGAGAGAAGTGTCCTCTCTTATCTCCGTGCTTGGTCGACATTACGTACTATACGTATAGAGAGGCCCTTGACACGCTAGCTAGTAAGAAAATGAAGGAAACCATTAAGTACAAAAGTTCATCATGCATACCAAGAGAAGTGATCGACCTCTCCTTCTCCGAGAGATTGGTCGAACAACAAGTTTTCGTATTATCTATCCGACGCTACTGGCTACTTACATATACAATATGTAAGATCTGTTACAATCCCCTAGCATCTGAAATCAAGTTCCGCGTGGTATTCTTCGGCTTTATTGATGACGTGGTCAAGAAAGAATCCCGCTAATTCTTCTTGAATTGCTTTCATGCGATCTTCTGGTAGGAGTTCATTCCGCATCTCCCACGTCTAATTTGAAGAAGGGGGTTAATACATATATATGAATGAAACTCAACAGAAATGATGGTGTAATAAAATGAAATTGTGAATATTATTGCTTACGCACATCAAATTGTCTTTTAGAGTAGCCCCGCTTATCTTTGCAAGTCGCGTTGTAGATGAACTCGCACACGTAGTATCCACATAAATCATTCCCTTATTCCTGCCACAAGCACTTTACGAGAAATAGAGGTCAATCAAACTGATATTGAAGCATTATAAATGGCATTGATGAAAGTAGCTAGAATCAACGAGATCGACATGCGCGGAACTAGCTAGCTAGTACTACTTACTTTCGGGTACGTCCATCGCAGCTCCCCCGGCAGTCCCGGATCTTGTGCGGTGAATACTTTCCAAACCCTGCGAGACAAAGAAAACAATTACTTGATATTAGGAAATGAACAAAAAGTTGCCGATATGGTGCGATAATGATCGATTAAACTTACTTCTCGAGCATTTTAGTCATGTCCGCATAGGTCTCGGGAGATTTTCGTCTCGAGTCTAATACGGTTACTAGTCCCTGCTCAAGCTTAATCTCCAGGAGAATATAGTGGAAGCTGTGCACGCATGCATAACTCATCAATTACATTACTATAACCTCGCTCGAGTAATAAGGGAAACCGAATATGCACAAGACAGTAACACTCACTCGAAGTTGTAAGGAAAGAGTATTTTATCTTTGTTTTGATTAACTATCAATGATTTGAGCAAGTTGGCCTCAGCATCATCGGTGTTCTTTTCAACCTCAAATTTATCTATGAGATTTGGGTTAATGAACCCAATATCATACATTTTTGCTTTTCTGCACTCGACGATCTTCAATCTGCATAATATAGTGAGGATAATCATATATACATGCAATGAAAGAGCTGAGCTATATATAGAGACTTAATGACAGAAGTAGTACTTACAGACAGTAGCAAGTGACCGTTAATTTATCTAGGGCCTTTTGATTGAACCACCGGAAGAACTCCTCAAATGGAACAGCCAACAAATCAATTCCAGCGAGGTCGAGCTCCTCTTTAACTCTCAGATACAAAGTATTCGTCCCCCCAGACTCTCTGTAGGTTTCCATGTACCAATCATGGAATCTTCGCATCATCGTTGTTAGAGATTTTTCATCTTTGACAAGAGGCTTCCCGTAATGGTATTGGTGTTCTTCCACCTCCAAGAAATCATAATGTACATCGTCGGGCAGGTAATCTTCAAGATTTCTATAACCAGGCACCATCCCCGGATCATTAGCGACGATATTGCTAGACACCTTGAGCGGGGGGCACGATTGGTCCGCTTGTTCGCCGAGCTGGGAATTTTTTCCCAACTCATCGTTTTGCTAACCTTCGATCACTGATAGTATTTCCCGACCGCTCCGCTTCGATATATACCTTTGCAGTAATGTGCTCATAGTTGGTTTTCGGCAGAGACTTTAGTGGTTTCCTCAGGGCATCGAGTGTGCGCTTTACTTTCACCCGGTCTACCTTCTCCTCCGGAGGTGGATGTCTCTTTGCTTTCACCCCTTCAAAGAAGTCATTCACTTCTTTTTCCACGATCTTCGTGTTTTCTTCCACGGTCCTCTCGTATGGTAACTTCTCTAGAGGCTTGAGAGGTGGACCAAATCTGTATTGTCTGCCTCTGGCTGTACTACTAGACGCCGAAGCAGACGGAGCGGCTGTGGCTGTCTTCTTTCGTGCTTGCTTATGAGGCGGAGGAGAAGGACTACAATGCGTCGGAGCAGCCGGTCCGGCGGCGGGTCTCTTCCGCCCTAGCTGGTGAGGCGGAGAAGGAGGAGGCTGGTGGCTGCTCGAGCGCGCCGGCGTAGGCGGAGAAGAAGGCGGAGTGCCGCCATGCACCAGAGAAGGAGGCTGGTGGCTGCTTGGGCGCGCCGGCGCAGGCGGAGAAGGAGGCGGAGTGCCACTACAAGAAATATGTCAACTAGTGACCTTCTGTCAGTGACCCTGGAAGAATTGGTCATAGATCTATGACCATTCCAGACCAATTGGTCAAAAGCCGTTCAGGGGGCTCCAAACCCTAAACTATAATGACCATTTTGGTCAGAATGGTTGTAATTTCCTTACACGAAATGGTCATAAAGCAGATAGCACTGGTCTGGTGCCTTATTTCTAGCTAATCATGACCAATATAGATGGTCATAACCTTGTAAATTGTGGTGGGTTGCTATGACTAGGCGCCCCCTCATCAGTTTTGCCTATGTGTCATGTCAATGTGGCAGTTTTTGCCCTAGGTTGTGAAGCAACCTATATTTCTGTCATTCCCAAAATTCCCAAAAAAATCTCATAAATTCTTTGGGTCATATCTTCATCAAATATGTAAAAATCCTTCCTTGCCTAGTTCAAAACTAATTCAACAATATTCATTTTCCTATTCTGTTCACAACAGCACTTTATGAAGGGAGTGCTATTTATATATTCTTGATTGCCCTCGGAATTTTTGGGCACTCTTTCATATCCAAATCATTACCGCATGATAAAATTCAGCTCCATTTTCTTGGCAAATCTTCCTCGGCAAATTTCCGAAGTTTTTGTCCACCTAGAAGCATTGTGAAGGAAGTACCTTTTTTATATCTCGAAATGACATGAAATTTATACAGTTCCTTCATATGCCCAAATTATCACCCTCCTCCAAATTGCAGCTCAGTCAAATCATCTATGTGAGCCCAGGTTCAATTTATATTTTATGGCCAAATTGGCACGTTGCAAAGCCAGTGTTATATAGACCCCTCCTATTACCCTCAAACTTTTCGGGCACTCTTCCATACCCAAATCATTGCCACATGATAATATTCAGCTCAATTTTCCTAGTAAATCTTTCTCAGGAAATTTCCAAAGTTTCTACCTCGAGAGAAGCTTTGTGAAGTAAGTACTAGCTAGGCTTACCCAAATGATCTGAAAATTTACCAGCGCATGACCATACCTATGTAACTTACCTACACTAATTTTTACCTCATTTCATTCATCCAATCTCTCTCACTAGTTTTCCCAAGTTTTTGTCCATAGAAGAGCATTGTGAAGGAAGTACTACTTTGGCATGTCCAAATGGTATCAATTTTCTACAATGCTTTCCTATGCCCAAATAACCATCCTCCATCAAATTTCAGCTCAATCCATTCATTACTTTGAGCCCAGCTTCAACATTCATATTTTTTCCAGCGTGGTACTTTGCAAAGCAAGTACCACCTAGGATCCTCCTTTTGAGCTAAAAATTTGTGAAGACATTCTACTTAGTAGATGATCATCCTCAGCCAAAACTCACACCCATTGGCCATGTGCATTTCCCGTACTGCTAATCAAACACTTGGCTGCTAATTCATGTTTGAGCATCGATCGGTCTCCTCGTGAGAATCTTATGTTGTGATTTTCTTCCTAGAAGCTACCTGGGAGTGTCCATCCCACTAGACATGCCTAGGCTGCCCAGAACACATGGCAACGCCACGGTCACGCGGTGACCACGCGGCGGGCATGCGAGTTTACGCGCTCTAGAGTTGGGGGCCTCGGCCACCGCCAAAACCTCAACGTATCGCCACCAAACCATGTATTTATGATTAAATAGGTACTTATGTAACTATAAATGATTTTTGGAAAAAATAAATAGTAAACTATGAGGCAGCTGCAGTTCAAATTTGACCCGCTTCCAACTCAATCGGCGGGAATTTGTCTTTTTCACCAGAGGTGGATCAAAACTTTTAACACCCAACCATTTTGTCAATTGCGCATTAAATATGGCCTAGTATTTTAGAAAATTGATTTGGTCCAATTTTGCAACAAATATATGGTAGGTCCTTCACAAAAAAACTCATTTCGGGCACTCGAAAAATAGAAAATGAATTTTCCGTGCAAAGAAAATGAAAACTCCCTTAGGCAAAATTGTTTGGAATTCCAAGATGCACCCTTGTGCACAATATGAGATCATTTGAACAAACTATGCCATGAATGTGGTCATAAGATTGATCATTTGGCTTGAAAGCCATGAATCTTCACGCGTGATAGCTCATTTCTAAGAACACCTTTTTAAAATAATTGCCATATTACAAGTTTATTATTTTTCCTGGAAACTTGGTCACATATGATGACACAATGAGAAGATTTCCTAATATTTTGATGTTTTTTGAATTTTTTATGCCCGTTTCAAAAGGCGATCAAAACGGCGGGAATGACCGTTCCCAGCTAGTGGTTGAATCTTTCAAAACTTTTGATGTTTCTCTGATTAAATAGATATGTATGTACCTAGAAATGAGTTTTGGAAAAAATAAAGAGCAAACTATGAGGCAGCTCCAGTTCGAATTTGACCCGCTTCCTGCTGAATCGGCGGGAATTTGTCTTTTTCACCAGAGGTGGATCAAAATTTTTGACACCCAACCATTTGGTCAATTGTGCATTAAATATGGCCTAGTATTTTATAAAATTGATTTGGTCCAATTTTGCAACAAATAATGTGAGTTAGCTCACTTTAGGCACCCAGGCTTTACACTTTATGCTTCCGGCTCGTATGTTGTGTGGAATTGTGAGCGGATAACAATTTCACACAGGAAACAGCTATGACCATGATTACGCCAAGCTATTTAGGTGAGACTATAGAATACTCAAGCTTGCATGCCTGCAGGTCGACTCTAGAGGATCATTTGAACAAACTATATCATGAATGTGGCCCGTTTCAAAATGCGGTCAAAACGACGGGCATGACCGTTCGTAGCTAGGTGTGGAATCTTGCAAAAAAAATTTGGATCTCTGATAAAGTAGCTACTTGTGCATCTAAAAACTAATTTTAGAAAAAAAATAACAAGCTAACTATGAAGTACCATAGTTCAAATTTGACCCGGTTCCTATTGATTTTGTAGAAATTTGTCAATTTGACTAAGGTGGATGAAAAGCTTTTAACATGCAACCAGTTGGTTAATTATTCATAGACTATGTTTCTAATATTTTTGAAAATTGGTAGAATCCAATTTTGAAGCAAATAATGTGAAAGTTCTTCAAAAAATGAAAAATAAACCAATTTTAAAGAAAAGAAGAGGAGAAAGAGAGAGGGGTGTGTTGGATGAGGGAGGGTTTTGAAGCGTTGGATGTAGGAGGAATAGATGGCCAGGATTTGATCTTGGGGTGATCCGTGGCCTCGCCTCTGATTGGCTGGCCCTAACACAACCTTCACCCCCACACTGCTCCTCTCGTCCGCGTTGCCCTAACACAACCCGCCCTCTCCCTCCCTCGGATCTCGATCCGCCGCCGCCCCCACCCCCACCATCGACGCTCCTCCTCCCCTCTCCCGAGTCCCACCATGCACCCTCGGCCGCCGCCTCGCCTCGCCCCCGCACACCACTCCTCTCCCCATGACCCGCCGCCGCCGAACCCGACCACGGCCTCCATTCCACCGCCTGCGCCACCTCCCCTTCCTGGCCGGAGATCCACTCGAGCTCCACCCCCTCTCGATTCCTCTCCAAATCCCTCCGTCGGCAACCCCCACCGGCGACCTCCCTCCCTCCCTCTTCAGATTGACGGATGGGTGGGGACGGGGAGGGGCGGATCCGCACCCGCACCCACCGGAGCGTCCTGCTGCGGTGGCCCTCGCCGCCGCCGAACTCCACGACACCCATCTCCGGCCATGGCGACTGCCCCTTCCTCCCCCAGCCCCGACCACCCCCCTTCCGCCACCCCCGCCCGCTCCGCCTAATCCACCGCTGTCCCTGATGCCATGGTGAACGCCGACAGCAGAAGCAACCCGCTTCTCGCCGACTTCTTCTTACCCATCCCACGGCGCCGTCGCCGCCGCCCACCACCCCCACCCCGACGACTCAGGTGCGTCCCTCCACTCCATCTCTCCTCACATTCCTCCCTCACTTCCTCACCTCGTCTTCTATCCCTCCCAGATCCAGGATGCCATGGGCGGGATGGCCTCTTCCTCCCCTGCGTCGGCGTGTGGCAGCATGACCGGGTCGAGATCATCGCCAACGACCAGGGCAACCGCACCACGCCCTCCTACGTCGCCTTCACCGACACCGAGCGCCTCATCGGCGACGCCGCCAAGAACCAGGTCGCCATGAACCCCACCAACACCGTCTTTGGTACGTGCCACCCTCCCTCCCTCCCGATCGGTTGTGTATCATGCGTCGTCTGTTAGATGAGATCTCCATGGTTGCGTGCGGTCCCTGTTCTGTTCTTACGCGCACGATGTGATATGATTTGTTCTGAATAATCAGATGTGGCTGTTGCCGAATCCATCATGCAGTGCCCTATCTATGAGATTAATTACAGATTTATTATTGGTTCATATCTGCATGTTTGTTCTCTGTTGTTTGGCATGTTGTAGTCCCCTGTTTCTGAGATTGTTCTATGTCAGATTCTCAAATTAGATCCTTAGGAATGGATGGCTTGTCAATTAAGTTAGGATGGCTTGTCAATTTAAGTTAGGATGACACCTTGTTGTTGTTTGTTCTGCATGGTTCAGTAGTAGATCCTTCAGAATGGAGGGCTAGAATTAAGTTGGGTGGTTGAAATTATGCTGCATATGAAAATTAGTTCTACTATGGTATACTAGATTCTCAAGTTTTACATCCATCAGAAAAGACTACTTGAAACTATTTCTGCTGCTGCTACTGTCAAACTACTTTTGTTGTTGTTTTCGTTGTCATATGACTCTAATCTCTGCTGTTGTTGGTGTCAAACTGATGCTATGAACCCAACAGCTCATATGACTCTATTGTTGTTCTTGACCTGCTGTTGCTGCTGTTGTAGGAGGATCGCACCTAGGAGAAGAAGGAGCACTCCCAGGAGAAGCTCTGCCTCTACAGCCTCTACAAGCAGGCCACCGTTGGCCCCGTCAACACCGGTATATATACACATCTGTCCATCTTCTTATTACTAGCATCAGTAACAGGTTTGATTTACTGTTGAAGTGCTTTCAAGTTTGGTTTATGGTGCTGTATAAGCAGAGGGCTGACTGCATAATTGGTTTGGCATGCTGCTACTTGCCCTGTCCTGCTTAACTCTGAGGAGTGACTCTGTTTAATTGATTGTGTGTACATATATCCTTGGAAAGGAAAATCTGATGGGAAAGGAAAATACACAATCCCCATCCTATTGCTCTAACCTGATAGCAGTACAACCAACACCATGTGGTCACTCCTTGTTTCAAACAAAAAATTGCTCTGTATGAATCAACAAGAACTAGGTAGATTGATGATCGTACGTGCTTTGTTGTGTTGGCTGTGAAAATGTCCATCTTAATCCATTTGTAACTAGAAACAAATTACCTTATTCTTACAATATGCATGTGTGCATTGTCCTTGGTGCCTCTCATTTATTTAGAAGTCAACATGTGTATGTGCACCTTAATGATGGGAATGCAGTGGTAAGTCAATTCAGCTGTGAATCTGTGATAAGATTAGAATATGTTTGGATGGTAGATATTATATAAAGTGAATGTAGAATGATAGAAAATTATTGATATACCATGCAGTGGTAAGTCAAATGGCGGGAATTTTTTATTGTGAAGCTCCATTATCTTGTTGATTGATGCAGTTTCTCACCTTTTTGTTGCTGATGTTTAGTTCCTTGCTTGATTCTGGACACTATTAAGTTGAAATAAAATTGTATGAGAAAATGATCACTAAACTAAGGAGGCTTAACCTGATAATAACTTATTTTACGTTAATAGCCTACAATGTTGCCTTGGAGCTTATTGTCCAAAATAATACCTCTACTTTTGTGTCCTTCAGGAATGCGTATCCTTCAGGACAACTCAAGCCCCTCCTCCTCTCCTGTACATGAATGTGAGATGCTGCGCATGCAAGATCTGAGCCAAATGGCATATTGTAATCTTTTTATTGCTGGTTTTTATGTACGATGTCATGAAGATGTACGTTTGAAATGTTGCTTTGATAGCAAAATTGTATTCCTGTGTACATGCTGCTTTGACAGCAAAATTATGAAAATTTCTCAAAAATATATATGGGAAAAATTGTATTCCTGTGTACTGCACCTGAAAAGGCTACAGCCAACTGATGATGTTGCTGTGGAATTATTTATTTTACTTTAAATAGCGAACATAATAATTCTGCCAAAAAGTTATAAAAAACAAAATGAAAAGGCCAGCAAAAAACAAAATGAAAAGGCCAAAAAAAGGAATTTACAAGAAAAAGTAAAGGGCCCAAAAAAGAAAAGGCCTGCAAAAATTGGGCTTGACCCATTCAGTTGACCATAAAAAACATAAATCTGTTGGAATTAGTGGGCTCGGCCCATATAAAAGACAGAATTGGACCAGGCTGAATCTTGTGCCACCTCAGCTTGCCACGCTGGATGCCTACGTGGCCTCGGGAGGCTGCTAGTGACCAAAACAAAACAGTAGGCATATTTTGGTCATAAACATCTACAACCATTCCAGAAGAAAGGTCGTTAATTTCAGTTTACGACGGCCAGCTTTTGACCTTCTATTTTTGGTCACAAAAAGGTCACAAATGGAAAACAATGACCATTTAGTGACCAATAGTGGTGGTCACAAGTTGACATATTTCTTGTAGTGTGCCGCCACACGCCGGAGAAGGAGGCTGAGTGCCCTGATCACTCACCGGAGGAGGAGGCGGTGGAGGAGGTGGAGTGCCCTGACTCGCCGGAGGAGGAGGAGGAGGAGGAGGAGGAGGCGTCCAGTTCGGAAGGTTGATGAGCTCCTTCCACCATAGGCATGGAGTCTTCAGAGCAGAACCCAGCCGAGTCTCCCCGTTACCCCTAGGGTGGTCAACCTGGAGGTCCTCAAATCCTTCTGTGATTTCATCGACCATCACCCTAGCATATCCTTCTGGAATTGGCCGACAGTGAAAAGTTGCGCCAGGTTCAGGACGTGCAACAGAGCCAACAGCCGCCTTGACTTTCAAATTCATCCATTGCGTCATAAGGTGGCAATTGTGAGACTCCATCATTAAGTCCACGCGGTAGCTAGCAGGAGCCGTGAAGACAGGCTCCTGAAGCAGCTCCGTGGAAGCCATGCTGCTTCTCCGCTGAGATGGCTGGGTAGCTTCGGGTGTAGCAGCTTCGGCAGGTCGGGCGTTGCGGGCCTCGTCTCGTTCTTCTAGCGCTTATACCCTTGCGTGCAGTGCCTGTAGTTGGGTCAGCTCCTTTTTCTTCTTCCTCTCCCGATGTTTGTAACCGCCTGCATCGGGAAATCCAGCCTTCCACGAAAGGGAGCCTGACATGCCTCGTGTCCGTCCGGGGTGCTCAGGATTCCCGAGGGCCTCTGTGAGCTCGTCGTTCTCTCTGTCCGGAACGAACGTTCCTTGCTGCGCCTTTTTGATATGCTCCTGAAGCTTCACGATGGGTGTGTTCAGCTGCTCGTTGGTCCAAACGCACTTCCCTGTTACACGGTCCAATTTTCCCCCAACCTCGAAGAACTAAGTCCTGCAATGGTCTGGCCAGCGTCGCGTCTCTGGTTCGATCCCTTTAGTAATGAGGTCATCCTCAGCCTTGTTCCATAACGGCCGGGCTTTCAGGTAGCCACCTGACCCCGTGCGATGGTGATGCTTCTTCTTTGCAGCATTTTTCTTGTTTGTCGCTAACATCTTCGCTGCTCTCTCAGATTTCTTTTTGGTGAAAAATGCGGGCCACTGATCTTTGATCTTCTCAAATCGGCCGATGAATTCTGGAGTCTTGTCTTGGTCGACAAACGATGATTTCAGCTCATTCTTCCACCTCCTTAATAGCTCAGCCATCTTCTTAACAGCATAAGCCTTGATCATTGGCTTTTTAACTGGATTCTCCATATCCTCCTCTGGCGGGAAGGTGAAATTTTCCTGCAGCACGGTCCAAAGATCAGCTTTCTGCCTATCACTGACATAAGACACCTGAGAGTCTTTGTCCTTAGGCTTCAACCATTGCTCGATGCTGATCGGGATCATGTCCCTAACTAGAATCCCGCACTGTGCATTAAATTTTTGCTTGGTCTAGAGGGGTTCAATCGGTTGGCCAGCATGATTAATTTCGACGATCATGTACCTTTCATCCGTGCGCAACTTCCTATCGAAGTGTTGCTCGATCCAGAGGGCTAGAAAAGAAGAAAAAGAAGAGAGTTAATATGTGTACATACCAAAAACAATTAATGCATCAATTAGTTATAGTCAGCACATGCTTAATTAATTAATATATATATATATACCTGGCCGGACTCCGTTCGGTCACCGGAGCCGTCATCACGGTGTCCTTCCCCCTCTGTTCGGTCACCGGAGCCGTCATCACGGTGTCCTTCCCCCTCCATTCGGTCACCGGAGCCGTCATCACGGTGTCCTTCCTCCTCCATTGTTTGATCATCATCGTCGTAGCCTGCTTCTTCATCATGTCTTTCCAGACCATCGGTGCATGTGACGTTAAGAAACGACAAGACGCCATCACTTCCGTGTGCGATTATCTCCCCCAACACCGCTTCTTGTGCTTCGTCTCGGGGGTGTGGATCCATAGTTTCTGCAAATATTTACAACATGGCAATTATTATTCAAACATGACAGATGGATATATTTTTTGGGGAACGTAGTAATTTCAAAAAAATTCCTACGCACACACAAGATCATGGTGATGCACATCAACGAGAGGGAAGAGTGTTGTCCACATACCCTCGTAGACCAAAAGCGGAAGCGTTAGCACAACGCGGTTGATGTAGTCGTACGTCTTCACGATCCGACCGATCAAGTACCGAACGCACGGCACCTCCTAGTTCAGCACACGTTCAACCCGATGACATCCCTCGAACTCCAATCCAGCCGAGTGTTGAGGGAGAGTTTCGTCAGAATGACGGTGTGGTGACAATGTTGATGTTCTACCGATGCAGGGCTTCGCCTAAGCACCGCTACAGTATTATCAAGGTGGACTATGGTGGAGGGGGCCACCGCACACGGCTAAAAAATCAACTTGATCAATTGTTGTGTCTATGGGGTGCCCCCTGCCCCATATATAAAAGAGCAAGGGGGTGCGGCCGGCCAGGGAGATGGCGCGCCAGGAGGAGTCCTACTCCCAACGGGAGTAGGACACCCCCCTTTTCCTAGTTGGAATAGGATTCGGAAGGGGGAAAGAGGAGGGAGAGAAGGAAAGGGGGGCGCCGCCCCCCTCTCCTTGTCCTATTCGAACTAGGGGGAGGGGCGCACGGCCCAGTCCTGGCCGCCTCTCCTCTTCTCCGTAAAGGCCCACTAAGGCCCATTTACCTCCCAGGGGTTCCGGTAACCTCCCAGTACTTCGGTAAAATCTCGATTTCACCAGGAACACTTCCGATATCCAAACATAGGCTTCCAATATATCAATCTCCATGTCTCGACCATTTCGAGAATCCTCATCGTGTCCGTGATCACACACGGAACTCCGAACAACCTTCGGTACATCAAAACATATAAACTCATAATATAACTATCATCGTAACGTTAAGTGTGCGGACCCTACGGGTTCGAGAACTATGTAGACATGACCGAGACACGTCTCCGGTCAATAACCAATAGCGGAACCTGGATGCTCATATTGGCTCCCACATATTCTACGAAGATCTTTATCGGTCAAACCGCATAACAACATACGTTGCTCCCTTTGTCATCGGTATGTTACTTGCCCGAGATTCGATCGTCGGTATCTCAATACCTAGTTCAATCTCGTTGCCGGCAAGTCTCTTTACTCGTTCCGTAATACATCATCCCACAACTAACTTCTTAGTTGCAATGCTTGCAAGGCTTAAGTGATGTGCATTACCGAGAGGGCCCAGAGATACCTCTCCGACAATCGGAGTGACAAATCCTAATCTCGAAATACGCCAACCCAACAAGTACCTTTGGAGACACCTGTAGAGCACCTTTATAATCACCCAGTTACGTTGTGACGTTTGGTAGCACACAAAGTGTTCCTCCGGTAAACAGGAGTTGCATAATCTCATAGTCATAGGAACATGTATAAGTCATGAAGAAACCAATAGCAACAAACTAAACGATCAAGTGCTAAGCTAACGGAATGGGTCAAGTCAATCACATCATTCTCCTAATGATGTGACCCTGTTAATCAAATGACAACTCATGTCTATGGTTAGGAAAAATAACCATCTTTGATCAACGAGCTAGTCAAGTAGAGGCATACTAGTGACAATCTGTTTGTCTATGTATTCACACATGTATTATGTTTCCGGTTAATACAATTCTAGCATGAATAATAAACATTTATCATGATATAAGGAAATAAATAATAACTTTATTATTGCCTCTAGGGCATATTTCCTTCAGTCTCCCACTTGCACTAGAGTCAATAATCTAGATTACACAGTAATGATTCTAACACCCATGGAACCTTGGTGCTTATCATGTTTTGCTCCTGGAAGAGGCTTAGTCAATGGTTCTGCAACATTCAGATCTGTATGTATCTTGAAAATTTCTATGTCTCCCACCTGGACTAAATCCCGGATGGAATTGAAGCATCTCTTGATGTGCTTGGTTCTCTTGTGAAATCTGGATTCCTTTGCCAAGGCAATTGCACCAGTATTGTCACAAAAGATTTTCATTGGACCCGATGCACTAGGTATGACACCTAGATCGGATATGAACTCCTTCATCCAGACTCCTTCATTTGTTGCTTCCGAAGCAGCTATGTACTCCGCTTCACATGTAGATCCCGCCACAACGCTTTGTTTAGAACTACACCAACTGACAGCTCCACCGTTCAATGTAAACACGTTTCCGGTTTGCGATTTGGAATCGTCCGGATCAGTGTCAAAGCTTGCATCGACGTAACCATTTACGCCGAGTTCTTTGTCACCTCCATAAATGAGAAACATATCCTTCGTCCTTTTCAGGTATTTCAGGATGTTCTTGACCGCTGTCCTGTGATCCACTCCTGGATTACTTTGGTACCTCCCTGCTAGACTTATAGCAAGGCACACATCAGGTCTGGTACACAGCATTGCATACATGATAGAGCCTATGGCTGAAGCATAGGGAACATCTTTCATTTTCTCTCTATCTTCTCTAGTGCTCGGGCGTTGAGTCTTACTCAACTGCACACCTTTAACACAGGCAAGAACCCTTTCTTTGTCTAGGTATGTGCTTTGTGAAAGTCCAATTAAGCGTCTTGATCTATCTCTATAGATCTTCATGCCCAATATATAAGCAGCTTTACCGAGGTCTTTCATTGAAAAACTCTTATTCAAGTATCCTTTTATGCTATCCAAAAATTCTATATCATTTCCAATCAACAATATGTCATCCACATATAATATTAGAAATGCTACAGAGCTCCCACTCACTTTCTTGTAAATACAGGCTTCTCCAAATGTCTGTATAAAACCAAACGCTTTGATCACACTACCAAAGCGTTTATTCCAACTCCGGGAGGCTTGCACCAGTCCATAAATGGATCGCTGGAGCTTGCACACTTTGTTAGCTCCCTTTGGATCGACAAAACCTTCCGGTTGCATCATATACAACTCCTCTTCCAGAAATCCATTCACGAATGCAGTTTTGACATCCATTTGCCAAATTTCATAATCATAAAATGCGGCAATTGCTAACATGATTCGGACAGACTTAAGCATCGCTACGGCTGTTAAAGTCTCATCGTAGTCAATCCCTTGAACTTGTCGAAAACCTTTCGTAATAAGTCGAGCTTTGTAGACAGTAACATTACCGCCAGCATCAGTCTTCTTCTTGAAGATCCATTTATTCTCAATTGCTTGCCGATCAACGGGCAAGTCAACCAAAGTCCACACTTTGTTCTCATACATGGATCCCATCTCAGATTTCATGGCCTTAAGCCATTTTGCGGAATCTGGGCTCACCATCGCTTCTTAATAGTTCGTAGGTTCATCATGATCTACTAGCATGACTTCCAGAACAAGATTACCGTACCAATCTGGTGCAGATCTTACTCTGGTTGATCTATGAGGTTCAGTAGTAACTTGATCTGAAGTTCCATGATCATCATCATTAACTTCCTCACTAATTGGTGTAGGCGTCACAAAAACCAGTTTATGTGGTGAACTACTTTCCAATAGAGGAGCAGGTGCAGTTACCACATCAACTTCCACTTTCCTCCCACTCACTTCTTTCGAGAGAAACTCCTTCTCTAGAAAGGATCCATTCTTTGCAACGAATGTCTTGCCTTCGGATCTGTGATAGAAGGTGTACCCAACAGTCTCCTTTGGGTATCCTATGAAGACACATTTCTCCGATTTGTGTTCGAGCTTATCTGGTTGAAGCTTTTTCACATAAGCATCGCAGCCCCAAACTTTCAGAAACGACAACTTTGGTTTCTTGCCAAACCATAGTTCATAAGGCGTCGTCTCAACGGATTTCGCTGGTGCCATATTTAACGTGAATGCGGTCGTCTCTAAAGCATAACCCCAAAATGATAGCGGTAAATCGGTAAGAGACATCATAGATCGCACCATATCTAGTAAAGTACGATTACGACGTTCGGACACACCAGTACACTGTGGTGTTCCGGGTGGCGTGAGTTGTGAAACTATTCCGCATTGTTTCAAATGTAGACCAAACTCGTAACTCAAATATTCTCCTCCACGATCAGATCGTAGAAACTTTATTTTCTTGTTACGATGATTTTCAACTTCACTCTGAAATTCTTTGAACTTTTCAAATGTTTCAGACTTATGTTTCATCAAGTAGATATACCCATATCTGCTTAAATCATGTGTGAAGGTGAGAAAATAACGATATCTGCCACGAGCCTCAACATTCATTGGACCACATACATCTGTATGTATGATTTCCAACAAATCTGTTGCTCTCTCCATAGTTCCGGAGAATGGCGTTTTAGTCATCTTGCCCATGAGGCACGGTTCGCAAGTACCAAGTGATTCATAATCAAGTGGTTCCAAAAGTCCATCAGTATGGAGTTTCTTCATGCGCTTTACTTTGATATTACCTAAACGGAAGTGCCACAAATAAGTTGCACTATCATTATCAACTCTGCATCTTTTGGCTTCAACATTATGAATATGTGTATCACTACTATCGAGATTCATCAAAAATAGACCACTCTTCAAGGGTGCATGACCATAAACGATATTACTCATATAAATAGAACAACCATTATTCTCTGATTTAAATGAATAACCGTCTCGCATCAAACAAGATCCAGATATAATGTTCATGCTCAACGCTGGCACCAAATAACAATTATTTAGGTCTAATACTAATCCCGAAGGTAGATGTAGAGGTAGTGTGCCGACCGTGATCACATCGACTTTGGAACCATTTCCCACGCGCATCGTCACCTCGTCCTTTGCTAGTGTTCTCTTAATCCGTAGTCCCTGTTTCGAGTTGCAAATATTAGCAACAGAACCAGTATCAAATACCCAGGTGCTACTGCGAGCTCTAGTAAGGTACACATCAATAACATGTATAGCACATATACCTTTGTTCACCTTGCCATCCTTCTTATCCGCCAAATACTTGGGGCAGTTCCGCTTCCAGTGACCAGTCTGCTTGCAGTAGAAGCACTCAGTCTCAGGCTTAGGCTTAGGTCCAGACTTGGGTTTCTTCTCCTAAGCAACAACTTGCTTGCTGTTCTTCTTGAAGTTCCCCTTCTTCTTCCCTTTGCCCTTCTTGAAACTAGTGGTCTTACTGACCATCAACACTTGATCCTCCTTCTTGATTTCTACCTCCGCTGCCTTTAGCATTGCGAAGAGATCGGGAATTGTCTTATCCATCCCTTGCATATTATAGTTCATCACGAAGCTCTTGTAGCTTGGTGGTAGTGATTGAAGAACCCTGTCAATGACACTATCAACTGAAAGATTAACTCCCAGCTGAGTCAAGTGATTATGGTACCCAGACATTCTGAGTATATGTTCACTGACAGAACTATTCTCCTCCATCTTGCAGTTGTAGAACTTATTGGAGACTTCATATCTCTCAACCCGGGCATTTGCTTGAAATATTAACTTCAACACCAGGAACATCTCATATGCTCCATGACGTTCAAAACGTTGTTGAAGTGCCGGTTCTAAGCCGTAAAGCATGGCACATTGAACTATAGAGTAGTCATCAGCTTTGCTCTACCAGACATTCTTAACGTCATCAGTTGCATCAGCAGCAGGCCTGGCACTCAGCGGTGCTTCCAGGACGTAATTTTTCTGGGCAGCAATGAGGATAATCCTCAAGTTACGGACCCAGTCCGTGTAATTGCTACCATCATCTTTCAACTATGCTTTCTCAAGGAACGCATTAAAATTCAACGGAACAACAGCACGGGCCATCTATCTACAATCAACACAGACAAGCAAGATACTATAAGGTACTAAGTTCATGATAAATTTAAGTATTAATCATATTACTTAAGAACTCCCACTTAGAAAGACATCCCTCTAATCTTCTAAGTGATCACGTGATCCAAATCAACTAAACCATAACCGATGATCACGTGAAATGGAGTAGTTTTCAATGGTGAACATCACTATGTCGATCATATCTACTATATGATTCACGCTTGACCTTTCAGTCTCAGTGTTCCAAGGCCATATCTGCATATGCTAGGCTCGTCAAGTTTAACCCGAGTATTCTGCGTGTGCAAAACTGGCTTGCACCCGTTGTAGATGGACGTAGAGCTTATCACACCCGATCATCACGTGGTGTCTGGGCACGACGAACTTTGGCAATAGTGCATACTCAGGGAGAACACTTTTATCTTGAAATTTAGTGAGAGATCATCTTATAATGCTACCGTCAATCAAAGCAAGATAAGATACATAAAAGATAAATATCACGTGCAATCAATATAAGTGATATGATATGGCCATCATTATCTTGTGCTTGTGATCTCCATCTCTGAAGCACCTCCATGATCACCATCGTCACCGGCGCGACACCTTGATCTCCATCGTAGCATCCTTGTCGTCTCGCCAATCTTATGCTTCTACGACTATCGCTACTGCTTAGTGATAAAGTAAAGCATTACAGGGCGATTGCATTGCATACAATAAAGCGACAACCATATGGCTCCTGCTAGTTGCCGATAACTCAGTTACAAAACATGATCATGTCATACAATAAAATTTAGCATCATGTCTTGACCATATCACATCACAACATGCCCTGCAAAAACAAGTTAGACGTCCTCTACTTTGTTGTTGCAAGTTTTACGTGGCTGCTACTGGGCTTAGCAAGATCCGTTCTTACCTACGCATCAAAACCACAACGATAGTTTGTCAAGTTGGTGCTGTTTTAACCTTCGCTACGCCCGGTTCAACTAAAGTTGGAGAAACTGACACCCGCCAGCCACCTGTGTGCAAAGCACGTCGGTAGAACTAGTCTCGCATAAGCGTACGCGTAATGTCGGTCCGGGCCGCTTCATCCAACAACACCGCCGAACCAAATTATGACATGCTGGTAAGCAGTATGACTTGTATCGCCCACAACTCACTTGTGTTCTACTCGTGCATATGACATCTACGCATAAAACCAGGCTCGAATGCCACTGTTGGGGAACATAGTAATTTCAAGAAAAATCCTATGCACACGCAAGATCATGGTGATGCACAGCAATGAGAGGGAAGAGTGTTGTCCATGTACCCTCATAGACCAAAAGCGGAAGCGTTAGCACAACACGGTTGATGTAGTCGTACGTCTTCACGATCCGACCGATCAAGTACCGAACGCACGACACCTCCGAGTTCAGCACACGTTCAGCCCGATGACGTCCCTCAAACTCCGATCCAGCCGAGTGTTGAGGGAGAGTTTCATCAGCACGGCGGTGTGGTGAAGATGTTGATGTTCTACCGACGCAGGGCTTCGCCTAAGCACCGCTACAGTATTATCGAGGTGGACTATGGTGGAGGGGGGCACCGCACACGGCTAAAAAATCAACTTGATCAATTGTTGTGTCTATGGGGTGCCCCCTACCCCGTATATAAAGGAGCAAGGGGAGTGCGGCTGGCCAGGGAGACGGCGCGCCAGGAGGAGTCCTACTCCCACCGGGAGTAGGACACCCCCCTTTTCCTAGTTGGAATAGGATTCGGGAGGGGGAAAGAGGAGGGAGAGAAGGAAAGGGGGTGCGCCGCCCCCTCTCCTTGTCCTATTCGGACTAGGGAGGTTGGGGCGCACGGCCCAGCCCTCGCCGCCTCTCCTCTTCTCCGTAAAGGCCCACTAAGGCCCATTTACCTCCCGGGGGGTTCCGGTAACCTCCCGATACTACGGTAAAATCCCGATTTCACCCGGAACACTTCCGATATCCAAACATAGGCTTCCAATATATCAATCTTCATGTCTCGACCATTTTGAGACTCCTCGTCATGTCCGTGATCACATACGGGGCTCCGGACAACCTTCGGTACATCAAAACATATAAACTCATAATATAACTGTCATTGTAACGTTAAGCGTGCGGACCCTACGGGTTCGAGAACTATGTAGACATGACCAAGACACGTCTCCGGTTAATAACCAATAGCGGAACCTCGATGCTCATATTGGCTCCCACATATTCTACGAAGATCTTTATCGGTCAAACCGCATAACAACATACGTTGCTCCCTTTGTCATCGGTATGTTACTTGCCCGAGATTCGATCGTCGGTATCTCAATACCTAGTTCAATCTCGTTGCCGGCAAGTCTCTTTACTCGTTCCGTAATACATCATCCCACAACTAACTCCTTAGTTGCAATGCTTGCAAGGCTTAAGTGATGTGCATTACCGAGAGGGCCCAGAGATACCTCTCCGACAATCGGAGTGACAAATCCTAATCTCGAAATACGCCAACCCAACAAGTACCTTTGGAGACACCTGTAGAGCACCTTTATAATCACCCAGTTACGTTGTGACGTTTGGTAGCACACAAAGTGTTCCTCTGGTAAACAGGAGTTGCATAATCTCATAGTCATAGGAACATGTATAAGTCATGAAGAAACCAATAGCAACAAACTAAATGATCAAGTGCTAAGCTAACGGAATGGGTCAAGTCAATCACATCATTCTCCTAATGATGTGACCCTGTTAATCAAATGACAACTCATGTCTATGGTTAGGACACATAACCATCTTTGATCAACGAACTAGTCAAGTAGAGGCATACTAGTGACAATCTGTTTGTCTATGTATTCACACATGTATTATGTTTCCGGTTAATACAATTCTAGCATGAATAATAAACATTTATCATGATATAAGGAAATAAATAATAACTTTATTATTGCCTCTAGGGCATATTTCCTTCAATATTAATTGCATACGCTGAACTAGCTAGCTAAGCACAATAAGGAATCATATTAGTGGCCTGGCCTTGACGTTTCTCTAGGGTTTGGGGTGGCCTCGACGACAACACTCTTTTAACTTGCTAAATTTGGGTGGCCTCAAGAGAGTTTGTCGATCGGGTAGGGACGCGGCGGGAGGGGGTAGGACACCGACATCATTTTTTTCTAGGGTTTAGGTCTCCTCGAGAGTTTTGGTCGAGCGAGAGGGCCGGGGGGTGCTCCCGTGGTATAAGTTATCACGGTCGAGAGGGGGTATATCGACAACGACAACATAGGACGAACCCTCAACCCTCGAACCCTCGGCGACCCTCGACCCCTCGGTGACCCTTGACCCTCTACCCTAGCTAGTTCCCGCCCCTCGCCCCTCAAACCCTCGGCGACCCCTCCCCCCTCCCCCCTCATGTCGAAGTTATCGAGGACGGGGTATATCGACAACGACATACCCGATAAAAAATAAGACGAAGAAGAAATAAAAAGAGGAGAAGAAGAAAGGAATAAAGGAGAAGATCAAAGAAAAAAATAAGAAAAAAATCTATTTTCTCTTCTTCTCCTCTATTACTTTCTTCTTCGCCTCTTTTTTCCCCTTTTTTCCTCTTCTTATTTATTTCTCCTCTTCTTCCTCTCCTCTTCTTCTCCTTTTTCTTTTCCTTCATCCTAAACTAAACATAAACTAAAATAATCCTAAAACTAAACAAAGTTATCGAGACGGGGTATATCGACAACGAAGAAAAAAAAGAAAAAAAAGAGGAGAAGAAGAAAGGAATAGAGGAGAAGAAGAGAAAATAGATTTCTATTTTCTCTTCTTCTCCTTTATTCCTTTCTTCTTCTCCTCTTCTTTTTCTTATTTTTCCTATTATTATTTATTTCTCCTCTTCTTCCTCTCCTCTTATTCTCCTTTCTTCCTCTTCTTATTTCCCTTTTTCCTCTCATTCTTTTTCTTCTTCTTTCCTTTCCTAGCTAGATATATAGAACTTTCCTAAAAATGTAACTTTTGCATATATAAAACTTTTTCTTCTTCTTCCTTCTTTCCTTCTCTTCCTTCTTCCTAAATATATGAAACTTTTCTAAAAATGAAACGAACCTAAAATTAATGTACTAAATCAGAGAACATATATAGATAAAACTATTCTAAAAATCTAACTTTTGCATATATGAACATATATACATAGATAACATACATACATATATACATTTTTTATAAAAACTTTCTATATATGAACAAAGAAAACATTTTTGACATCTAAATTTCTTTTATGAACAACTAAAAACATCTGAAAACATCTAAACAAATAGCATATAAATATAACAAAAAAATATAAAGGAAAGCTCTAGGGGCGGCCGGGCAGGGCATGGCGGCGGCGCCGCCGGCGGGGCAGGGGCGCAGGTGCGCGAGGAGCGGCGCCGGTGTCGGGGCGGGCGCACGCAAGAGCACGTGGAGCGGCAGGTGTGCTCACAGGGGATGGCAGGGCACGGCGGCCGGCGTCGGGGTAGTAGGCGTCGAGGGCGTCGGCGGTGGCGAAGTTGGGCGGCGAGGGCGTCGGCGGCGGCGAAGTTGGGCGATGTTCGGCGGCGTCCGGGTGGCGTCAGGCGGCGTCGGGGTGGAGGACGGGCGGTAGGCGGCGTCGGACGGCGTCGGGCGGTGTCGGGGCAGGGTGCAGCGTCGGCAACGGCGACGAGAGGAGCGGCCTAGCAGTGTCGGGGGAGAATGGGAGCAGTTGTGCAAATTTTTCTAAGTGTGGGCTTATATAGTCACACCTTTCGTCCCGGTTCATAGCAACGGCAGCGACGGAGTGAAGAAATCCGCAGCCGGCGCGAGTACGATGGCGACGAGGTCGAGGCAGTGAAGCTCTTCCTCACCGACGATGATGAAGTAGCGACGGCGCTAGGGTTTGAGAAGCTCGAGCTGGAGTGAGAACGAGCGGAGTAAAAGTGAAGTGAGGAAGGGAAGGGCTATTTATAGCCACGGTGAAAAAACTGTTCGCCCAGAGAAATTGGACGAACGTGCCCCTGACCCTTCTCATTCGCTTGACATGTGTCACTCACGTACTGAGAAGTGGAGATCATGTGAAATCGGGGGTGAATAGATAAGTGTTGTCGTGGGATGTGGAACGGTTTGAGCGGCAAAGCCGAAAATTTAGATAGGATAAGTTAAAAGTTCTGTTCGCAAATTCTTCAGCTGACAAGGACACGGTGAAGATTTTGAACGAGTTTCAAATAGAACGCACATGAAGAATTTGTGAATAGATTGGGTTGAGTATAGCATAGAGGGGGAAGGGTCCGATCACATTCACTTAGCAGAAAAGACAATATGAAGAAATGGCTATAAGTGAATGCTGTAGTGGACATAAACTCATATATACATATATAGCCAATGAAGAAAAATGACGGAAATGGTGAAGACAATGCAAGTTGAAAAACAACTAAGGAATTTTAAAGAACGGAGGAAAAACTCAATTGAAGATTTTCAACATTTTGTGGTGGCGTGACCCACCGTATAAGAATGATGATTTCAGACACCGCGTTCAATTTTCGTAGGGTTTTGAGAATCAAATTCTTCGTTAATTTCTTCACACTTAGAGTGTTAGTCTTCATTGATTGAAGAAAAACGTTTCTTCATGTGTTGCACATCTAGGTCATCAATTTTGCACAAGTGTTAGGATGAGTGTCCTTTTCAAAGAATATTCGAAGATTCTAGGATATTTAGCTTGCACCGCAAATTTCTAAATCTCTTCTCATCCAAGGGCTTAGTGAAGATATCGGCTAGCTGTTCTTCAATCTTCACATGCTCAATAGAGATGTCGCCCTTCAACACATGATCACGAAGAAAATGATGACGAATCTGAATGTGCTTTGTCTTCAAGTGCTAACTGGGTCATGAGCAATCTTGATGGCACTCTCATTGTCACAGTAGAGTGGCACATTCTTCACATTGACGCCGTAGTCCTTGAGGGTTTGCTTCATCCATAGCAGTTGAGAATAGCAAGAACCAGCAGCAATGTACTCAGCTTCAGCAATAGACAGTGATACGCAGTTCTGTTTCTTCGAGGACCAATAGACCAAGGATCGTCCGAGGAAATGACCACGCGATCACCAGCATAGTCAGAGTCTGAAAATCCAATGAGATCAAAAGCCGAGCTCTTGGGGTACCATAATCCAAGTGTTGGTGTGTGAGCTAGATATCGAAGAATATGCTTCACAGCCTTATGGTGTGATTCCTTCGGTGTAGCTTGAAATCAGGCACACATGCAAACACTAAGCATAATATCTGGCCTA
Source organism: Triticum urartu (assembly GCF_003073215.2). Classification (NCBI taxonomy): domain Eukaryota; kingdom Viridiplantae; phylum Streptophyta; class Magnoliopsida; order Poales; family Poaceae; genus Triticum; species Triticum urartu. The sequence continues at coordinate 634,688,437 of NC_053026.1, forward strand.
GATGCACATAGGTACAAAAAAGAACCAATCATGGAGCGGTATACCTTTTGATCAAAGTCAATAGCATTTTCATCAGTGCATAGATGGCCATTTTTGGGCATAGGGATTTTGACTCCAGTGCATAGATGGCCATTTTTGGCCGAATTTCCTCAGTACATCCTTGAGGTATTTCTCCTAAGATATGAATATGCCATTGCGTTGTTGACGAATTTAAAGACCTAAGAAGAATTTCAATTCTCCCATCATAGACATTTCATATTCCTCCCTCATCATATAACCAAATTCATCAGTATAACGTTGGTCAGTACAGCCAAAGTTAATATCATCATCATATATTTGGCACACAAACAATTCACCATCATAAGATTTAGTGAAAAGAGTTGGGTCAAGTGAACCGGGTTTGAAGCCTTTCTTCATGAGGAATTCCTTCAAAGTATCATACCACGCCCGTGGGGCCTGCTTGAGGCCATAGAGGGCCTTATTGAGTCTGAAGACTTTGTCAGGATGCTTTGGATCTTCAAAACCTGGGGGTTGAGCAACATATACTGCTTCCTCAAGCTTACCATTGAGGAATGGACTTTTCACATCCATTTGATATAAAGTGATATCATGATGGTTAGCATATGCAAGTAATATGCGAATAGCTTCAAGTCTAGCAACAGGTGCAAAAGTTTCATCGAAACCATTTCCTTCAACCTGTGTGTAGCCTTGAGCTACAAGCCGTGCCTTATTCCTCACCACAAGGCCATTTTTGTCTTGCTTGTTGCGGTAGATCCACTTTGTGCCGATGATGTTGTGCTTGCGAGGATCTGGACATTTGACCAGTTCCCAGACGTTGTTGAGCTCGAATTGATGTAATTCCTCTTGCATAGATTGAATCCACTCAGGCTCCAGAAATGCTTCATCTACCTTAGTAGGCTCTGTGATAGAGACGAAAGCAATCTGCCCACAAAAGTTAGATAAATATGAAGCTCTTGAGCGTGTGAGAGGACCTGGAATGTTGATGTCGCTGATGATTTTCTCAATTTGCACTTCATTTGCGACGCGAGGATGAGCGGGTTGTCGTTGAGGAATTTGATCAGTATTTTCTTCAGCACCATTTTCCTCAGGTGCATGAGCATGTTGTTCTTCATGTTCTGGAATGACTTCTTCAGTAGATTCTTCGGTAGGAATGACATCCTCAGTAGCCTTGAACTTAATAGATTCCTCAGGAGGTATTTCATCTGTCACAGGAGGTAGGTGCTCTCTTTGCGAGCCATTAGTCTCATCGAACCGCACATCTAGAGTTACCAGAACCGAGAATAAAACCTTCATGTGCTTTCAGTGCAAATTTAGAATTGTGATGAGGATCTCTAATCCAACATTTTGCACCGAAGACTTTGAAATAACTCACATTGGGTTTCTTCTCGGTGAGGAGTTCATATGCAGTCTTCTTGAAGAATGTGTGAATATATACCCTGTTGATGATGTGCCACGCAGTATCAATTTCCTCAGGCCAAAAGCGAGGAGGCAGTTGTACTCATCAAGCATAGTGCGGGCCATCGCAACAAGAGTCCTGTTCTTGCACTCCATGATGCCATTTTGTTGGGGAGTATAAGGAGCAGGTAACTCATGAGTAATACCGAGTTCATCAAGATAGTCATCAAGGCCAGTGTTCTTGAACTCGGTTCCATTATCAGTTCTGATGTGCTTGATCTTCACACCGAAGTTGGTTGAAGCCATCGAGGAAAATTGTTTGAAGACTTCCTATACTTCTGTTTTGTAAGTGATAATATGGACCCATGTATATCGAGAATAATCATCAACAATGACAAAGCCATATAAAGATGCAGCATTGGTAAATGAGGCATAGTGAGTAGGGCCAAAGAGATCCATGTGAAGCAATTCAAATGTTCGAGTAGTAGTCATGATAGTCTTTGTTGGATGCTTGGCCTTGGTCATAGCCAGCCTTCTGAAGCTTTTGCAAGTAGACATGTAGCAAGTTGTGGTCCTGTAGAGAAATCAACAATATACAAATCTCCTCTCCTAAAGCCTTCGAAGACTTTGGAATTGTCAGTTTCCATGATCACAACACAATGATACTTGCCAAACACAACAACCATATCAAGATCACAAAGCATTGAGACAGACATGAGGTTGAACCCTAAGGACTCCACAAGCATGACTTTGTCCATGTGTCGATCCTTTGAGATTGCAACCTTACCTAGACCCAATACCTTGCTTTTGCCTTTGTCAGCATAGGTGATATGCTTCAGATATGATGGAGATAAAGCAGATTCCATCAATAAGCTCCTGTCACCAGTCATGTGATTTGTACATCCACTATCGAGGACCCACTCAGTGCCTTTGGGTTGATCATCCTGTAGATGAATTAGTGCAATTTACGAACTCATATACTTCAGTAGTGAAGGATATGGTATCAATTTCATCAGATCAATTTCATCAAGCAATAAAACAGGTAAAGTAGTATGAGGACGTGAGAAATGAAAATTCATTTCTTCATGATTAGCTTGCGTCCTTTCAAGCATATTCAGGTCTCCAGCAAATTCTTCAGACGATTAAGTTCGTCTGGAGACCTGACCCTGCATAAGGATTAGTTCCTTTTCTGCACCATCCACATCTGAAGGGGTGGCAAAGAGTTCATCACTCTGCGAGCTCCATAAGAGAAGGGTGGCATAGATGCTAATCCACTTCGTTTCACATAAGAGGGGTTAGGGTAAGCATAAGAGTAAGAAGAGAAATTCTTCGAGGACTTATGAACATAATGATTTAAAGAATAATGCACATATCCATAATCCTTAGATCTTCCCTGCGAAATAGACGGGTTAGTACGATGATGTTCATATGAGGACTTTGATCCTTTTGAGGAATTTGATCCGTGTGAGGAGTTTGGTCCGTATGAGGACTTGGATCCATATGAAGAATTTGGTCCATATGAAGGATTTGATCTGGGTTCCTATTATTCACAGGTGGTGTCATGATGAATTTCACCTGAAGATTTTCAAGGCACCTTTTCGGAACCCAGATTTTCTTCATAGGAGGACCATTCCTGCAGTTAGTGCCAACATATCTAGCAAATACTTCACCATTCTGATTTTTGAACAGTTTATAGTTGGAGTCAATTGACTCATCAGAAGAATATGAAGATTGACATGTAAAGACAGATAAAGTAGATGGATCCACTGAAGGTCCCTTTGCAGCAACCCATGAGGTTTTGGGATACTGCTCAGGTTTCCAGTAGGTCCTATTAGCATTGAGTTTCCTCTCAAAGGCAATACCCTCTTTCCTAGGGTTCCTGTTGAGGATCTGCTTTTTAAGCACATCACAAAGAGCCTGATGCCCTTTGAGGCTTTTGTACATGCCTGTCATATACAATTCCTTCAGCCATGCATCATCAGTGATACTAGCAATGTCCTCAGATGAGGAATTAGTGATAGCAGAGGAAGTTGAGGAATTTGCAGCAATGGAAGTATTTGAGCATTCAGGTGAAGAATTAGCAGTTTCACGTTCAATGCACTTCAAACATGGAGGAACAAATTCATCCTGAGTAGCGCTAATCTGTTGAGCAAGTAATGAATCATGCTCCTTTTGAAGATCTTCATAACTCACTCTGAACTGCTCAAGATCTTGCTTTCTTTGAAGAAATTCATAAGAAAGCTTCTCATGATCAGATAGGAGAGTGTTATGATGACCTTGAAGATTGTCAAACTTGGACTGAAGTCTCTGAAGATTTTCAGTCAAGATTTTAGTGCGATCCATTTCCTTGCCCAACATATCATCGCTTTTATCTAGCATATTTTGAACCTTTTCAAGAGCCTTTTGCAGTTTCACAGCAATCTTAGCAAGTTTAGAATAGCTGGGTTTGAGGTTTTCATCAGATTCATCCTCACTAGATTCAGAGGAGGGATATTTGAGTACCTTTGAGCCTTTTGCCATAAAGCAATAGGTGGGAGCGTAGTCCTCGTCGTCGTCATCAGTAGTGTTGGGGTGGTCCATTTCTTTAGAGTTGAAGATAGACTTGCCAACGAACGCAGTTGCGAGGGCTAGGCTCGCCACACCAGAGTCCGACTCCTCAGATTCCTCCTCTTCCTCATTTTCCTCAGATTCAGCTTCAGAGTCCATTTCCTTGCCAATGAATGCTCGATCCTTCTTGGAGCTGCTCTTCTTGTGAGATGAGGACCTTGAGGGTCTTGATGACGAGGACTTTGAAGATTTCTTCTTCTTCTTTGAATCATCAAAACTGTAATCCTTGTACTTCTTCTTCTTCTTCTTCTTAGATTCCTTTTCCCATTGAGGACAATCTTGAATGTAGTGTCGAGGTTTTTTGCATTTATGGCAGAGTCTCTTCTTGTAATAATGGGATGAGGAATCTGATCTCAAGTCACCCCCTCTTGAGGATTTACCAAAACGACCACGTCTTGAGAACTTTTGGAACTTCCTCACGAGCATTGCTAGCTCCTGGCTCAGTTCTTCAGGGTCACCAAGGCTGCTGTCAGAATCTTCACCATCAGATTTGGATACTGCCTTGGCCTTTAGAGCCCGTGATCTACCATAACTTGGTCCATAGAGATCTTTCTTCTCAGCAAGCTGAAATGTCGGAGTAATTGGACACGGATACACCGAAGACGGCAAGACGATATTTCAAGACATTGGGGCTAGCAAAGCCCCTTAGTCTGCCTGCCGGCTGCCGACTGCGCCAACCAGCCGGCTACCGACTGCGCCAACCAGCCGGCTGCCGACTGTGCCAACCAGCCGGCTGCCGACTGCAGCCCGACCCGACATCGACAAGACACCGACGAGACGGCCATACCGCGGACAAGACAACCGTACCGCGACGACATCATGTAAAGTGTCACTTGTCCCCTGGCACTATTTATGAAGTGACCCTGGGGACAAGCATGACATGCACCATGCCTTACCCATGCCTACCCACATAGCTTACATAGTAAGCTAGCCCACACTATAAAAGGGGCACTCATCCATCCATCCAGGGGGATGGACTCCCACGGCCACAAGCCATGGCCATACATGGCCGGCCACTAGCATGCCTCGAATAGGCATATACCAGATCAGATGCACTGGTTACTGATCCCAGATACAGCTCCAGGAGCACTTTGTACTACCCGATGTACACCCCAGATAGATACACTCAGACATGCAGCAGTAGGAGTATTATCTCTACGGAGAGCTCCGAAGCTGGGTAAACCACCGCGTGCTACTCGCATACCCGCTCCCGGGCCTATCAGCAGCAGTCTTACCCACACACTAAGCCCTTGTGGCATCTGTCGACTCGCAAGCCCCCCGTGAGAAATACCACGACAGTTGGCGCCCACCGTGGGGTGGTACTACTACTACGCTACCACGCTGCTGCTGGTTTCGCTGTCCGGGCGGGACCCTTTTTTCTTCATCGCCTCCGCCGCGGCGTCGCGCTGTCTCTCCGGTAGCGCTCGGGGGCTCGACTTCGACTCGCCCCCGGAGCGGCCGTGCGGGACGGCGCGCCCTCGCCGTCGGCTTCGCCATCTTCGTCATCACCAACGCAACGCCGGCCGTCCGTCCACGTGCACGCCCCGCACGGTGCGTCGTTTCGGTCGGCCGTGTCCATCCACGCGCGGCTTGCGTCTGCTCCTCTCCGCGCTGCGCCTTGCTCTGGCCGGAATGCGCTTTCGCTCCTCCATATATCATCCACACTAGCTGGCTAGAGGCAAGTCAGCCCTAGTCAAACCATTAGCAAAACCGTGGTCAGACGCTACCCATACAATGCTCAGATGCACTTCCCAGAACAATGCGTTTCCTGCACCATGCTTCGTGCATCTCCGGCCGTACTCGCATCCGGCGCCTCACTTCCTCCTCTCCTGCTGCCTCCACCGCTAAATCGCCATGGCACTGCTGCCTCGTTGGAGCTGCTCTCGCCGCGCCCAAGCTCCGTCACCTGCGAGCACTCACTTGGGATTCAACGAATCCTACGCCCGCCTCCAGCGCCGTGCGGCTGCACCCCCATGCCCGTCGCACCGTGCCCCGCGCCGGGCCTGCGCGTGTGCGCCCGCCGAGCTGCTCGGCCTCGCTCGCGGGCTCCACCCCGCTTTGGATGCTGCGCCCGCACGCCCGCCTCCGCCTCCAACCATGGCCAGGCCACCTGCGCCATTTCCCTCATGCGCGCGAAGGCCCCTGCCGCATGGCTACGTGCCCCAAGCCGCGCGGGGCCGCTCACTTCGCCTCCCGCTGCGCTGCGCGAACGCCGCTTGGGGCCTTCTCGCGCGCACCCGGCTGCTGCCGGCTGCCCGGACCGCTCGGGCGCTTTCGTCCGGCCGCCTCCGCCCGTGGCTCGTCCGCCCCCGACCGGCTCCGCCTTATCCGGCCGGCTCCGCCTCCCGCCCGCGCGCCGGGCCGGATTGCCGCTCATTGGTTTCACCCGCTCGCGGTTGCGCCTCCGTCGCCCGGCCCCCGCCGCACGATAGGCTGGCCCCGCCGCCTCGCGCGACCCCGGCGGTCGGCTACGCCTCGGCCCGCGGCCGGGTTCTCCGCCCTGCGCCCCGTTGCCGTCTACACCAACCACATCCGTCGGCACCTCCACGCCCCGTGCCGGCTTCCGCACCGGTCGCGTCCGGCTCCCCGACGCCGCACCGTGCTTAGCCGGGTCCGGCTCGCCCCGCTTCCCGGCCTCCCGCCCGCTGCTCGTGCCAGCTCGGACGGGTCCGGCTTCGCCCCCGCCAGTCGGCCCCCGCGTCCGGCGTCGACTCGACCTCGCCGGGTCTCCTCGTCGTTGCGCCCGGCCGACTCCCGCGGCACCCGACCACCGGGTCGCCGACGCCTCGCCTCCGCTCCTCCGCCCGGCGCTGCCTCCCCTGGCCGGCTCCGCCGCCCGGCCGCCGGCTCCCGGCCCCGCACAGGCTGGCTTCCGCATGCCCTGGCCGGCTTCCGCTGCGACCCGGCCGCCGACTTTCGCCGCGTCCCGCCCCTGTCCGGCTGCTCATACAGAGAAAAAGATTGGCCGGCTGCCCAAGGGGCCGACTGAGAAAGAGAGAAAAAGAAAAGTCAGGCCGGCTTGAAAAAAAAAGACAAGGTAGTTGCCGGAAGATCCGGCCCGACTGCTCAGCAGTCGGCCCGAATCTCGGGGGCTACACCCAGCGGGTGCGCTGACGCGCCCCCGCGAAAAAGAAGACAAGGTAGTTGCCGGAAGATCCGGCCCGACTGCTCAGCAGTCGACCCGAATCTCGGGGGCTACACCCAGCGGGTGCGCTGACGCGCCCCCACGAGAAAGAAGACAAGGTAGTTACCGGAAGATCCGGCCCGACTGCTCAGCAGTCGGCCCGAATCTCGGGGGCTACACCCAGCGGGTGCGCTGATGCGCCCCCGCGAGAGAAAAGACAAAGTAGTTGCCGGGAGATCCGGCCCGACTGCTCAGCAGTCGGCCCGAATCTTGGGGGCTACACCCAACGGGTGCGCTGACGCGCCCCCTCGAAGATTGCAGACAAGAGAAGAGTTTTGTTCGGCTGTCAGCAGCCGGCAGAAAAAAAAGGGGGCCCTGCAAGACGCCTCGCCGCCTGGCCGGTCGAGCCTGACCGGCCGGGACCCCCCTCCGAGCACCCGGAGGCTCGAAGGCTTCACCCAGCGGGTGCGCCGACGCGCTCCGCGAGCGCCGAGTCGCGCCGGCTGTTTCCGACGACCGCAACTACACAAAAATCAATGTGAGCTCTTCACCTGCATATTTTTGCACTACGCAAGCACGGATAATCCCGAGCGATGCTCGGGGAACTATCTCCGCATTTCATTACAGTTGCATCACTGTTTGCCCCGGTGCCAGCCAGAGTTGGCCCGGGGGCTGGCCGCTTGGCCTGAGACGTTTGTTCCCGCAGACGGCTTAGTAGCGTGCGCAGTACCAAAGGCTCACTCTTAGTCACAGACCGCAGAGCGGCTGTCCGGCTAGCAAGGGTGAACGCTGGAGGCCACCCACATGAAAAACGTCCGGGAAGAAAAACGGTTCGGGCGACCCAGTCGTTTCTTTTATGAGTATCTACTCGGTTGAATCTGCTCCTAGACTTTGAGTACTGTACACTCCACTTCGCGACCCACTCTTAGCCACAGACCGCAGAGCGGCTGTCCGGCAAGCAAGAGCACAAGCCAAAAAGCGGAGGGAACATGAAACAGATTAAGGGGGCTCGGATGAAACCGAGTCGGCACCCTCTGCATAAAACTTGCAATACTAAAAGCAAGCATATGATATATTTGCGTGGACTAACCTTGTCCTTTTTTATGATCATTTCCATGAACATTTGCCAAAAAACCTCCGCCGAACTTTGCCAAGTTGCCCGGAGGCTTGGGGGCTACTGTCGGAGTAATTGGACACGGATACCCCGAAGACGGCAAGACGATATTTCAAGACATCGGGGCTAGCAAAGCCCCTCAGTCTGCCTGCCGGCTGCCGACTGCGCCAACCAGCCGGCTGCCGACTGCGCCAACCAGCCGGCTGCCGACTGCAGCCCGACCCGACATCGACAAGACACCGACGAGACGGCCATACCGCGGACAAGACAACCGTACCGCGACGACATCATGTACAGTGTCACTTGTCCCCTGGCACTATTTATGAAGTGACCCAGGGGACAAGCATGACATGCACCATGCCTTACCCATGCCTACCCACATAGCTTACATAGTAAGCTAGCCCACACTATAAAAGGGGCACTCATCCATCCATCCAGGGGGATGGACTCCCACGGCCACAAGCCATGGCCATACATGGCCGGCCACTAGCATGCCTCGAATAGGCATATACCAGATCAGATGCACTGGTTACTGATCCCAGATACAGCTCCAGGAGCACTTTGTACTGCCAGATGTACACCCCAGATAGATACACTCAGACATGCAGCAGTAGGAGTATTATCTCTACGAAGAGCTCCGAAGCTGGGTAAACCACCGTGTGCTACTCGCATACCCGCTCCCGGGCCTATCAGCAGCAGTCTTACCCACACACTAAGCCCTTGTGGCATCTGTCGACTCGCAAGCCCCCCGTGAGAAATACCATGACATGAAACTCATGAGTGTTTAGTCTCTCGAGGATATCAGCATGATCAAGTGACTTATAGTCTCCACATTCTTGTATCATTAGGAATCAAGCGATCTCAGCAATTTCTTCACCACCTCATGGTCGGTGATATCAGCGGGACCAAGTGCTTGAAGCTCATTTGAGATGTTAGTGAGGCGATCGAAGGTTTGCTGAACATTTTCATTGTCGAGTCTTTTGAAGCGGTTGAAGAGATTTCGAAGAACGTCAACTCGAGAGTCACGCTGTGTTGAGACTCCCTCATTGACCTTGGACAGCCTGTCCCAGATAAGCTTAGCTGTCTCCAAAGCACTCACTCTGCCATACTGCCCTTTGCTCAGATGGCCACATATGATATTCTTCGCTTGAGAGTCGAGTTGCTTGAATCTCTTCACATCAGCAGCGTTGATGGTGGGAGTGACAGAGGGAACACCATTCTCCACAACGTACCAGAGATCGTTATCAATTGCCTTAAGATGCATGCGCATCTTATTCTTCTAGTAGGGGTAGTCTGTCCCATCGAAGGTAGGACACCCAGCAGAAACCTTGATCATACCTGCGGTCGACATAACTAAAACTCCAGGTGGTTAAACCAAAATCACACAGAACAAGGGAGTACCTTGCTCTGATACCAATTAAAAGTGCGTTATATCGACTAGAGGGGGGTGAATAGGCGATTTTTATGAATTCTTCACTGAGGAATTTCAGGGTGAGGAAATTCCTGAGTGAAGAACTACTTGCAGCGGAATAAGTACTCAGAAGTAAACATAACAGTGCATGAGCATGGTCTTCATGATGAAATGAAAACAAGCATAGAGTATAGAAAGCGTAAACACAGGATAACATGGGATAAAGACAAACAGACTGAAGAAATTGAACTGGGGAAATAGAGAAATTCTTCAGTAAAAGTCTTCAAACAGATATGAACAAGCACACAACACAGAAATGCGAAATGGAAGGGTTGAGGAAATGAAACCAGGTAGCTTGGTGAAGAGAATGATTTGGTAGACCAGTTCCAACTGCTGTGAAAGTTGTATGTCTGGTTAGGGAGGCTAGGTATTTAAACCTGAGGACACACAGTCCCGGACACCCAGTCCTGAACATGCAGCTCAGCACACTCAGTCCTCACCGTATTCCCCTTGAGCTAAGGTCACACAGACCTCGCCCAATCACTCGTGGTAAGTCTTCAGGTGACTTCCAAACCTTCACAGACTCTGTCACTCGGCGATCCACAATTTCCTCTTGGATGCTCTAGACCATGACGCCTAACCGTCTAGAAGATGCACAGTCTTCAAAGGTAACAAGAGTCCGATCCATGCAGGATCAGTCTCTTCAGTGATGCTCAATCACTTTGGGTTTGTAGGTGTTTGGGTTTGGGTTTTCCTCACTTGATGATTTTCACTCAAAGTCCTCAGAGGATGGGATGCTCTCAAATGACAAGTGTCAGTTTCTCTCGGAGTAGCCAACTAGCTAGTGGTTGTAGGGGCGGCTATTTATAGCCTAGGGAGCAGCCCGACATGATAAGACATAAATGCCCTTCAATGATATGACCGTTAGGTGGGTAGATATTTTGGGACAGCTGGCGCGTAGCACAGCAACGGTCGAAATTTTGAGTATTAAATTCCTTAGGGCTATCATGTTCCTCACTGTGTAGGCAATCCGCACTGACGAATTCCTAACTCCTCAGTCAGAACAAATTCCTCAGAGACCAAAAGAACTTCGTCTCTGTCACTGAAGAAATTGACTGAACTGTATGAGATTTCCAATGGCTTCACTCGAAAGGATTGGTAGGTGCAGGATTTGAGTTGAGCATCACTTGGAAATTTTTCCTTAGTATTTCCTCGACCCCCTTTAACAGTACGGTGTTTCCTATGACTCAAGAAAGAGAAAATGAAACTACGAAAACAAAAGTCTTCATGCTTCATGTTCCTCGAATGAATACCCAGTCTTCAGGATTATACCAATTTCTTCACTTTTAAAGTCTTCAGAAATCCAAAGTCTTCTGTCGAAGAACTTCATTTTTAGGGGTCGACTTTCTCTATAAATATCAAACTCCTCATAGACTTATAGACCTGTGTACACTCACAAACGCATCAGTGCCTTAACTATAAGTCTCCAATACACCAAAATCACTAAGCGGCACTAGATGCACTTACAATTTCCCCCTTTTTGGTGATTGATGACAATATATGTTAAGTTTTCAACGAGGATAAACATATGAAGTGTAAATACTGAAATTGAGGAATTTGATTGCAAGATATAGAAGAACTCCCCCTGAAGATGGGCATAGTGAGGAATTTTCTTTTGAAGCAATGCACCCTTTGAAGAGTCGAATCATGGAGATCTCCCCCTATATCTTGTAATTCATACACGCATTTAACATTTAATATGAAGAATTTGAAACGCATGATGAAATATGATGACTATTGTAATTCAGCATGCGTGCATTAACATTAATGAGGAATAAGCATGCAGAAAAAACTCAGCAAAAGTATCAGACCACCATAGAGTTTAAGTTTACAACTCCATCCAGCAAAGTCTTCAAAAGAACGAGAGTTGTAACTTAAAAAAATGCCCATATAGGTACACCCGCTTGAAGATTAACTCAAATTTTCCCCCTTTGTCATCGAATGACCAAAAGGGTCGAAAAATGAGGACTAACGCCCCTGAAGAATATCAAGTTGATGGAGGAGCGCCAGCGTTGTTGGGGTCGTTGGTTGTTGTAGGGCCTGCAGCAGTGTCGTCCAAGTCATCAAACTCGTCGGTGTCACGGGATGAAGAATATGAGCTGGCCACCAAGGAAGGAACTTTGACTTTCTTGAATTTCTTTGCTGGAGGTGCAGACCAATCAAAGTTCTCCTTGAGACACATTTGCTTCCGATCTTCTGCACCATACAGATGTGATAAGATAGCCCAGGTGCGACCGAACACTTCATGGAGGTAGTAATGGTTTTTCTTCACTGCATTATGTGTAGCGGTCATGTTGTGAAGAAGAGAACCAAACTGACACTTAACCCATTTATGGTTTCGATCCACCTTCTGTGAAGACTAAGAAGCAGCTCACGGTCAGTCATCACCCTAGGATCTGAGGCTTGAGGATTTGGCTTGGATGCATGTGCAGTAGAATCATGCGTGGCAGAGTCATCATTGGTGGAATAAGTTGCAGCTTTGCGAAACTGACCATCCAATGGACGAATGCCTTCATCAATGACAGTAGATGCCTTGCCCTTTTCATCAGATGAGGAATAAGTCTACTTGAGGACTTCAATTGGGGGCAGGTAGCTGTGGTGATTCTGAAAGTCAGCCTTGTAGTTTAGTGAAGACCTTGTTCTGAGAAATCTCATAATCCAAGGAGCATAAGGCTTCAACTCAAACGAAGAGACTGCAACATTTGCCAAAGTCCTCATGAAGAAATCATGATAATTGACAGGAATGCCATGTATGATGTTGAATAGCAGATTCTTCATGATGCCAACAATTTCCTCATCAGACGAGTCATGGCCTTTGATAGGACTCATTGTCCTCGTCAGAATGCGATGGACTGTTCTGGGCACATATAGCAATTCCTTCATGAGGAATTTGGTCCTTGGCGCTTGACCGGGCTTCAGGGGCTTCATCAGCACTTGCATGTAATGGGCAGTAAGTTCAGGCTCTTGGTACATACAGTGAGCTCCTTCAAGGGGTGGACTGATGGGAAGGGCATGAAGTACTTCAGAGGCCGGTGCTTTATAATGAGTGTTATTGGTCATCCAGTCCAATACCCAAGTGTTGATATCATCAGGATCAGCTGTGATGTGCAGTGTAGCGTAGAACTGAAGAATAAGCTCTTCATTCCAATATACAATATCAGAGCAATAGTTGAGGAGGCCTGTGTCATGAAGCACATTGAGGATAGGAGAGAAGCAAGGCAGTGATTCCATGTCCACGTGAGGAATATTGTAAGTGCACCTAGTGCCCCTTAGTGATTTTGGTGTATTGAAGACTTATAGGTTAAGGGACTAATGCGTTTGTGAGTGTACACAGGTCTATAAGTCTATGAGGAGTTTGATATTTACAGAGAAAGTCGACCCCTAAAAATGAAGTTCTTCGACTGAAGACTTTGGATTTCTGAAGACTTTGAAAGTGAAGACATTGGTGTAATCCTGAAGACTTGGTATTCGTTCAAGGAACATGAAGCGTGAAGACTTTTGTTTTCGTAGTTTCATTTTCTCCTTCTTGAGTCATAGGAAACACCGTACTGTTAAAGGGGGTCGAGGAAATACTAAGGAAAAATTTCCATGTGATGCTCAACTCAAATCCTACACCTACCAATCCCTTCAAGTGAAGCCATTGGAAATCTTATACAGCTCGGTCAATTTCTTCAGTGACAGAGACGAAGTTCTTCTGGTCTTTGAGGAATTTATGTTGACTAAGGAGTTAGGAATTCGCCAGTGCGGATTGCCTACACAGTGAGGAACATGATAGCCCTGAGGAATTTGATACTCAAAATTCTGACCGTTGTTGTGCTATGCGCCAGCTATCCCAAAATATCTACCCACCTAACGGTCATATCATTGATGGGCATATATGTCTTAAAATGTCGGGCTGCTCCCTAGGCTATAAATAGCCGCCCCCTACAACCACTAGCTGGTTGGCTGCTCCGAGAGAAACTGACACTTGTCATTTGAGAGCATCCCATCCTCCGAGGACTTTGAGTGAAAATCATCAAGTGAGGAAAACCCAAACCCAAACACCTATAAACCCAAAGTGATTGAGCATCACTGAAGAGATTGATCCTACGTGGATCCAACGCTTGTTACCTTTGAAGACTGTGCATCTTCCAGATGGTTAGGCATCATGGTCTAGAGCATCCAATAGGAAATTGTGGATCACCGAGTGACCAAGTCTGTGAAGGTTTGGAAGTCACCTGAAGACTTACCACGAGTGATTGGGCGAGGTCTGTGTGACCTTAGCTTAAGGGGAATACAGTGAGGACTAAGTTTCCTGAGCTGCGGGTTCAGGACTGGGTGTCCGGGACTGTGTGTCCTCAGGTTTAAATACTGAAAGTGTGTTATATCGACTAGAGGGGGGTGAATAGGCGATTTTTATGAATTCTTCACTAAGGAATTCGCGGGTGAGGAAATTCCTTAGCGAAGAACTACTAGCAGCGGAATAAGTACTCAAAAGTAAACATAACATAGCACAAGCATAGTCATCATGATGAAATGAAAACAAGCACATAGTATAGAAAGCGTAAACACAGGATAACACAGGATGAAGACAAACAGACTGAAGAAATTGAACTGAGGAAATTGACAAAGTCTTCAGTCAAAGTCTTCAAGCACAGATATGAACAAGCACTCAACACAGTTATGAGGAAATGAAAGAGTTGAAGAAATAGAACCAGTGAGCTTGGTGAAGACAATGATTTGGTAGACCAGTTTCAACTACTGTCTCAGTTGTACGTCTGGTTGGAGCGGCTAGGTATTTAGACCTGAGAACACACAGTCCTCACCGTATTCTCCTTGAGCTAAGGTCACACAGGCCTCGCCCAATCACTCGTGGTAAGTCTTAAGGTGACTTTCGAACCTTCACAAACTTGGTCACTCGGCAATCCACAATTCCTCTTGGATGCTCTAGACCTTGACGCTTAACCGTCTGGAAGAAGCACAGTCTTCAAAGGTAATAAGCGTCGGATCCACGCAGGATCAATCTCTTCAGTGATGCTCAATCACTTGGGGTTCGTGGGTGTTTGGGTTCGGGTTTTGGTTTTCCTCACTTGATGATTTTTACTCAAAGCCCTCGGAGGATGGGATGCTCTCAAATGACAGGTGTCAGTTTCTCTTGAAGCAGCCAACCAGCTAGTGGTTGTAGGGGGGCGGCTATTTATAGCCTAGGGAGCAGCCCGACATGATAAGACATAAATGCCCTTCAATGATATGACCGTTAGGTGGGTAGATATTTTGGGATAGCTGGCACAAAGCACAACAACGGTCGGAAATTTGAGTATCAAATTCCTCAGGGCTATCATGTTCCTCACTATGTATGCAATCCGCACTGGCGAATTCCTAACTCCTCGGTCAGAACAAATTCCTCAGAGACCAGAAGAACTTCATCTCTGTCACTGAAGAATATGACTGAACTGTATGAGATTTCCAATGGCTTCACTTGAAGGGATTGGTAGGTGTAGGATTTTGAGTTAAGCGTCACATGGAAAATTTTCCTTAGTATTTCCTCGACCCCCTTTAACAGTACGGTGTTTCCTACGACTCAAGAAAGAGAAAATGAAACTATAAAAACAAAAGTCTTCATGCTTCATGTTCCTCGAATGAATACCAAGTCTTCAGGATTGCACCAATTTCTTCACTTTCAAAGTCTTCAGAAAGTCTTCAGAAAGTCTTCAGAAATCCAAAGTCTTTAGTCGAAGAACCTCATTTTTAGGGGTTGACTTTCTCTATAAATATCAAACTCCTCATAGACTTATAGACCTGTGTACACTCAAAAACACATTAGTCCCTTAACCTTTAAGTCTTCAATACAACAAAATCACTAAGGGGCACTAGATGCACTTACAAATACCTAGCCGCCCTAACCAGACGTACAACTATCACGGCAGTTGGAACTGGTCTACCAAATCATTGTCTTCACCAAGCTTCCTGGTTCCATTTCCTCAACCCTTCCATTTCCTCATTTCTCTGTTGTGTGCTTGTTCATATCTGTTTGAAGACTTTGACTGAAGACTTTCTCTATTTCTTCAGTTCAATTTCTTTAGTCTATTTGTGTTATCCTGTGTTTACGCTTTCTGTACTCTGAACTTGTTTTCATTTCATCATGAAGACGATGCTCATACACTGTTATGTTTACTTCTGAGTACTTATTCCGCTGCAAGTAGTTCTTCACTCAAGAATTTCCTCACCCTAAAATTCCTCAGTGAAGAATTCATAAAAATCGCCTATTCACCCCCCTCTAGTCGACATAACGCACTTTCAGATGGGATTTTGATGTGGGGAAGACACGTAGCTCCTGTCGGCGTGGGGAAATAAAAACAGTACGTGAACATGCATGCTTGAAAGCTGAGGCTGTATAGGTATTCCTGTGTTCCCTCTTTCTACATTGCGGATGTAGAAGAGAGGTAGTTACTGAATCTCATCAACTGAAAGGCACAACATCATATATAGCCACACTCTTGGGTGACGTGCCATAACAGTCAAACCAGTTCATTTAAAGATTACAAATTTAGATTTCTTGAGACTCCGGTTACTCACAAAATGTGAACAGGTTAAATATTTTCACAACAAACACAACATCTATAGTTTAGCAACAAAAAATAATATACAGTTCATCCAAGGAAAAATATGTTTCAATTTGCCACAGAAAGCAAACCATCGGTTCTTTTGCAAGTCTATGTCTGCATAGAATTTCGCTTCTGAGCCCTTAGTTTCCTAGCTTCTTACTCCATGCAGGAGGAAGCTGTTTTCTGCCCAAATAGTATCTCACTGATGGACTCTCTTTGAATGCATCATAAGGAGAACAGATATAAACTTTTACTAATGTAGTAATGTAGTTTGAGAGGATGAGTTTGACAATGGGCAAGAGAGAGTAATCTAGAGTGACTATCCCTGCCATAAATTTCTTAGTACACCACACTATACCCTTGTCACGTAAAGTTTGACAACCGAGAATCCCCACCAATTCGTCAAAATCCCACATCACTTCCCGTACCATGTTGTTTCATAAAAAATCCTAGAACACGAATGTTGAAACTACCATAAAGATCGGATCCAATAAAATCGAGAATAGGATCCTTTACCCTGGTGGGAGGTTGTCGATGTAGCTGATGAGCATCTTGAGCTTTTGTGTGGATGTCTCTGCGCAGGCTGCGATCCAGCTCAAGGAGCGCTCCGGAGATGTTCCAATGGCATGCCGAACATCCCGTCCACCTCCTCAATCATCTCCGCCACCTTCATTAGAAGCAATGGGAGTGCACTTGCAGTACATGTCAAGAAGAGAGGTGTCAACCTTGACGTCTTGCTCTAGCCAATACCCTTGCATCAATGCCTATACGAGGAAGCAAGCGTCAAGGGCGTCGAATGATCCCGAATCGGGAATGCCGCACCTTGTGCATCACCGTAAAGCAGTACAGGGCCATTGCCCTGAGAGCCTACTTGACATGTACCCTTCCACCATCGAGTTCTACGTGACGATACCTGGCCAGCATTCCATCGAACACCCTCTCAGCGCCCACCATACTGTGGTAGGCAACCAGAGCGCTGTCTAGAGGCCCGCGTCGGTGAAGCCCCGGCCATTGTGGAGGAACGCTTCCCGGCTCCCAGCAGCTGCGAGAGGGTCCAGCGCTGCATACAAGCGACTGGCTGCGGCGTGGGATAGGACCAGTGTCCAGTGGTGGCTGGTCGTTGTGGCTGACCTCCTGTGGAACGAGAGCGCGGCACAGCCGAGCTCTTGTGGAGAGATAGAGGCGGGGATGACTGCACCCAACGGAGACACGGGAGGCCGCCGTTGACCAGGAAGACGGCGGCGGCGCACAACCATAGTTGTCCAGAGAGAAAAGAGTTGTGGGTTGGGAGAGCGAGCGAGAGATGGTGATGCGGAGCATCCCACATTCATCCCCATGTACACCTCGACTACTCTCCAAGCCCCAAGAGGACATAAGACGAGGCCTCGACTATACGCCATTGAACAGAAGGTGAAATCGCTCCTCTCCGAACCTTCACTTCCCACATATGAAACATGGCTACTACCTCAAATCTATTTTCTATGCATGACCAGGAACCAAGAGGGAGACCATGGAACAACTAAGAGCATTGGACGAGAAGACGAGGACACCAAGCACGAGGAACAAAAGGAAGAGATGCCAATGAAGCTCCAGCAAGCGGACGTCCAGCCACAACGGACGACCGGCCACACCTCCCAGCGAGCGGACGTCCGGCTCCCACCGGACGACCGGCACATCTACACCCGAGCCAAATCAGTGGAAGACCGACGACACCGGATGACCGGCGACCGGACGACCGCCAGCTTCCGGACATCCGGTGCCACCTCAAACGAGCCAAAGTGAAGGGAAGTCCGGCGACTACCGGACGTCCGAAGCCCACGAGCCACCGGACGACCAATCCACAGCGGACGTCCGGTACCTGTCTGCGTACAGAGATCGGGCCTGAGGCCCATGTATCCCTCTCCCACTTACCCCTTCGTGGACCTAGACTATATATACTCCTCCACCTCCTCCTAGTTAGGGTTAGCAAAGTAGTAGCTCATTTAGAGATAGAGCTTTGCTCATCCATTACGGATCTACTCCATGAGAGAGACCGCGGCCCCTCTTCGAAGAAGATCCCCTTGGACTCAAGACCCTCTTTTGGGTGGCCCCATCAAGACCTCCTTTCGAGAAGAACCGGTTACCGTGTATCATCCTTTGTTGATCGTGGATCTTGTATCTCCTCTCGTGTTTCGAGGATCTAGTATATGTGTGATCAATCTTGTTGGTTTTTGTATTTCTCTCGTGTTTCCCCTCGTGTTTACCCTCGTGTTCCTCGTGTTCGTCACGGGATCCGCTCCTTTCGTGAAAGATCGGCCATCTAGGGTTCCACCCTACATCAGATGGGGGGCATGAGCCACGTTGATCACGATTTCGGAGCCTTCTCTCATTGTTTTCTAGCCTAATTTTGTTGTGTTCTTTCCCAATTTCAAAAATCCCCACCAAAAATAGCCCCAATTTATTTGTGATTTGTTGGTGTGATGAAGTTTTGTTGGATTTGATCCATGGATTTGCTTGGTTTCAAGTGGATCTAGAATTTCCCCAAGTTTTCCCATCTTTCATCCGCGAAATCTCATCAATTTTGACCCCAAAATTCCCATTTTCCGCCCAAACTCGCGTCCCGAAACTCACATTTCGCGTTGACCCAGACCCACCGGACGTCCGGAGCCCCAGGAAGCACCGGACGCCCGACCTTACCGGACGATCGGAACCTCTAACCCGAGCTGAAATTAGCAGATTTCTGACCCGACCGGACGTCTGACGACCGGACATCCGTCCATTTCCGGACGTACGCTACGTGTAGATATCAACTTCGGCCGATTTTTGTTTCGGCCATAACTAATTCATCCGAACTCCGATTTTGACGTTCTTTAGCTCGTTTTGAAGCTCTTGACATCCACCTTCCCATAAAAATACTTCCAACACCATTTGACTCCATCAAAGTTTTGAAACTTTGGCATCTTTGCCTAGGGCTTCCATCATATCTTCCGCATATGCACCACCGACTTCCGCAACCTAACCCATTGTGATACATATAGCATTAGTGGTTGCTTGAGTAGTGATTCGAGTCTCCTAAGGTGTTTCGGCTACTTGGGGACGGTTGCTTCTTCAGCAACCACCACTACCGCATAGGCTTACCCACCATACACTTCCGCCACCCCAACTTAACCCAATTTTGTTTGAGTTGTGAGTTGTGTCTCCTAAGGTGTTTCGGCTACTTAGGGACGGTGACCTTCAACTCCGACTCACATAACCCCAGAACCTCCACTTCTGCATTGCCTACTCGCATAACCCATCATTGCATTTCCGCAATCCCATTGTGCTTCCGCAACACCACCACCACATTCCGCTACCACCATTTGACATTTGTCATTTGAGATTTTGAGTTCGCGGTTGTCCGTTTCCTAAGGTGTTTCGGCTACTTAGGGATGAGTCTCCATCATCTTGGTATCTCCATCAAGATCACCGCCACTCATCATTGCCACGAGGTCGTCATCGACATTGACCACTTCACCATCATCCGTTTGTGGCTTACAAACGAGAAACCCTGGACGGTAACCTCCATATCGGTATCATCTTGGTATCATGGTATCCCTCCATTGTATATTCCCTTGCAATTGCATTGATTACTCCTAGCCCATTTTGCGTCACTTGCCTATCGAGACTCGCCATTTGAGTATTGCCGGCAGTGTTACTTGTGCACATTAGTGATCTACACCATACATTGCATACATACCATATCATATTAGTATCATATCATTTCATGTGCCTCAAGTTTGTTCCCGCATATACACAATTGCTATCTTGGTTTGTGCATTGTGCAAAAGTGGCCATATACAAGAAAAAAGAATAAAGCTTTCAAGCAAAAGAGAAAGAGCAAAGAAGCTTGTAAGCAATAGCCATAGCATCATACCACATTGCACATAAGATTGTCATATCCGATCATCTTGGATCATACCACCGGAACATCATACATAGCATACTTGGGATAGAAAGTTGATACATTTTGCATCTTATAGGTTGTGCACAAGTGTCGTATCCGCCTATTGAGAAATCGTGCTAGCATCTCTCTTGAGTTGTGCAACACGAGTGTTTTCTGTGGATTCCACATTTTGTGCTCATCTTTGGTTGCACGACCCCATTTATCTATCCGTGTGTGCGTTTCCATGTGCCATTCATTGCTATTGGTCTACTTGTTTGACTTGCAAATTTGTGAATATCTTTCAACATTATTGACTCTTGCTAACATTTTGCATCAAATTTTTGTGCCACTATCCTCACCGAGCCCCACCATAAGCCTTATTTTGCGTAGGTGTGAGAAACCGACAAGAATTGGTACCAATTGTGCTATTTCCTTGTTACATCATTGAGTGATCGTTGATCCATCTTAAACATCGGTCAAGGTACATTTGGTATAGTTCTTCTCCTTTCTCCACTCATATTTGCTCGAGTATTGTGATGGATAGGCAAGGCATTTCATCTCCGGTCTTCCACAACAACGACGGCGTGAACAACTACATCACCAAAGCGTCAATCTTCGATCTACAACGACAAATGCAAGGCGCACAATCAAGATTGTGAGAGCGCATCGAGAAGGTCTCCATCGACATTCATCACTCCGAAGCAAGGAAAAGGGACTACATCGACAACAAGCTTTCCACACAAAAGGAGGAGCAAGATGCAAGGATGGAGGAGATTCGAACCTTGTTGACCAAACATTCTTCCCCTTCATCATCCTCAAGGCAACGACGAGGAAGTCAATCATCTTCGGAGCGCCCAAGCGATGTAAGCGCAATTCGTCCATGTCCACATCTCCATGGCGGCCATCATCACATTAGTGATCCACATCGTCATCCCACTAGTGGACTATTTTACCAATGATTGCTTGCATGATGTTGACACACCTATTCACATGCTTCATGGTAGTGCGACTTCCTCATGTCATGACTTACCTATTTATGATGAATATGATGACGAGCATGTCGATTTGCCTAGTTGTGAAGTTATGCTCCATAAGGTATCATGTGAAAATTCTATTGGTCACTTCATGTCTGACAATCCATTAAACTTGCCATATGCTATGAGTGAGATCTCCCATATTGCATCATTTCAATCTCAACATAGTAACTATGCATGCCCCATTAAAATAAATCATGTTTGCACTTATGGCATAAATGACAAGATGATGGTCATTGGCTTTTCTTTTCCATGCGATGATATTGCTACGCTTCCTTTACATGATTTGCGCAATTCATCTACTATACCATGCCATGATCACATTGTTCCAAATATGCTTTGTTTATGATGTTGTCGGTATTCTCCATGTGATGTTTCCGTTAATGCTCATGAGGAGACCCCCATAGTTTCCTCATACATATTAGGAGATTTTGATACATCCTATCCTTTGCATGCTTCCCATAATTGCTTGCACCATATGCATTCCATGAATAACAATGCTCTACATATTCCTCGTGATGCATTACATAATTTGAGTCTCCATTATGCTATACGTAAAAAACAAACCTATCATGATGGATGACATGTTTCTATATCATGCATCTCATTTATTTGAGCATTGGCTATTTCGTGCTAACCAACACATGCATGTGCACATCATGATGGATGATGTGTACATATACCATGCACACACAATTTTTCCTTTGTATTTGTTTTGTGTAGGTACTCACGTATACTCGTCAACCTCTCAATCCCAAGAGTTGACGAAACAAGCTCTTGACAGCAACGATGACTTGGGATCCCGTGGACTATCCTTACCACCAATCCCTTCGCGCAAGGACTACGCACATCTTTTCTACTTGGCTCTCACACGGCTATGGGCTATATATCACTTGTTACTTTATGCCCATTGTATCTTGTTCACTTTGCATGTTATGCATCTTTACATGATTTTGCCATGCAATTGTCACCCTTGCTTGCATCTACCCATGATTCACCATTATGCTACTCCTATGTGTATTTGCATGCTTGGTGGAGATCCTTGTTGCTATTTTCATGTCTACCATGAACCTATTTTGCTCATATCTTGCTTCCATACTTGTGATATGTCATGTGCATTATGTATGCCCACCATTTGCACACATGACATGCTTGCCATGATTACTCCTAGTACGTTGCATCTTCGCACTACTAGCTTGCTTGACTTGATCTCTATGATTGATTGTTTTGTCGCATCACCCATGTTCCATTCTTACACGCTTTTTTGTGTTGATGACATATATGTTCATGCCTCTCACATGATACATCTTGTTCATTATCGCTTGCCTCCAATTGTTGCATCTATGCTTATTGATCTCGGCGACTTGGACATACTACTTGTGATGCATGCTTGTTTACTTGAGCCTACTATATTTGGTTGTTCTTGCATCATATGCCTCCATACTATGAAATGCTCCCTTGTCCTTTCTTGTGATGAGCATGACGCATACACTTGTTGGGTATCTTACCACACGAATGATAGGTTTTGCACTTCCGCTAACCTCATTTGTTTTTCCAAGTGTTTGTCATGTTCTTTCATTTTAGAGGATTTACAAGGCGGTGTCGTTATGCGACAACTTGGTCATGCAAAGGCATACACGATGTGCAACACTAACATTTGCGAGAATCTCCTAAAGATGAACTCCTTCCCTTTGAGCCATCCTCAAATACGCATATTGGATGGGTCATTCTTTTATTGTTGTTTCCTTCTTGTTGTCTACATGATACATCTCGCGAATGAAGGAGCGACATTGGAGATTGGCTCTGTGGACCTTCACATTGAGGAGCGCTCGGACTTATTGGATGCACCTTCGAACCTCCACTCATGCCACGACATCAAGCATTGGTACACCTACAACTCCATATTTGTTGATTGTGCTCACACACGTCATGCTCGATGGACATATCATACATATGACAAATTTGCATCTTATGCATGGATTGACTCACATTATGATTGCCTTGTTGCATCTTGTATTCCCATGTCATCCATGATATATGAGCTTGTGCATTTCCTTAGCAAATTTGTTGTGATCTACCTTGATGGCATATTCATACATCATGATCATATTGCCTACCATCAATTGCATGACAACATAATCACATTGAGCACCAATTACCATGTTCATGCTTTGGATAAACCATCCCATTATGACATCATTTTGCACAATGGTCGCATTAATCACATTCACCACACCTTTGTGCATGCTACAAATCCTATTGTTCCCATGAATGCTTTGCATATCATTCTATATCATCTTGATAAGCTTCATGTGCTTTGTCACGAACAATCTTGCCGAACGGACTCATTCTTACATGATGGACACTTTGTGTGCGCTAACCATTGTATTTCCGAGTGTCGTTTGTGTTTTCTCTTTTTGCATGTATACCACTCCGGCGACACCTTGGAGTACTTGGATTGCACAATGTCTTCAACTCCGTCCAACTACAAGTCCGTCCACAACAACCGTTTCCATGGTGATGAGGATCACAATCCGAGGTCAGATCTTCCCGAAGGGGGGGGGGAGATGATGCGGAGCATCCCACGTTCATCCCCATGTACACTCTGACTACTCTCCAAGCCCCAAGAGGACATAAGACGAGGCCTCGACTATACGCCATTGGACACAAGGTGAACTCGCTCCTCTCTGAACCTTCACTTTCCACATGTGAAACATGGCTACTACCTCAAATCTATTTGCTATGCATGACCAGGAACCAAGAGGGAGACCATGGAACAGCTAGGAGCATTGGACGAGAAGACGAGGACACCAAGCGCGAAGAACAAGAGGAAGAGCTGCCAATGAAGCTCTAGCAAGCGGACGTCCGGCCACAACGGATGACTGGCCACACCACCCAGTGATCGGACGTTTGGCTCCCACCGGACGACCGGCACATCTACACCCGAGCCAAATCAGCGGAAGACCGACAACACCGGACGACCGGCGACCGGACGATCGCCAGCTTCCGGACATCCGGTGCCACCTCAACCGAGCCAAAGTGATCGGAAGTCACCTCAACCGAGCCAAAGTGATCAGAAGTCCGGCGACTACCGGACGTCCGGAAGCCCACGAGCCACCGGATGACCGATCCACAGCGGATGTCCGGTACCTGTCTGGGTACAGAGATCGGGCCCGAGGCCCATGTATCCCTCTCCCACTCACCCCTTCGTGGACCTAGACTATATATACTCCTCCACCTCCTCCTAGTTAGGGTTAGCAAAGTAGTAGCTCATTTAGAGATATAGCTTTGTTCATCCATTACGGTTCTACTCCATGAGAGAGACCGTGGCCCCTCTTCGGAGAGGATGCCCCTGGATTCAATACCCCCTTTTTGGTGGCCCCATCAAGACCACCTTTCGAGAAGAACCGGTTACCGTGTATCCTCGTTTGTTGATCGTGGATCTTGTATCTCCTCTCGTGTTTCGAGGATCTAGCATATGTGTGATCAATCTTGTTGGTTTTAGTGTTTCTCTCGTGTTTCCCCTCGTGTTTACCCCGTGATTCCCCTCGTGTTCCTCGTGTTCATCGCGGGTTCCGCTCCTTTCGTGAAAGATCGGCCATCTAGGGTTCCACCCTACATCAGATGGGGGGCAAGAGAACGGGTGATGACGGGCCAACACACATGGATGACCGATGGCGATGGAGAGGAGGGCGTTAGTGGCGTCCATGGCTGAATCACGGGCAACGTTGACGTCTTGAGGAGGAGGATAGGGAGGGCGTGGGAGGGGGTCATCGCCGGGAGACACCGCGTCGGCGTGAGGTGGAGCCAGATCGGGGATTGGGGTGCGGCGGCGGTGGGCTGTGGACAGGAAGACGATCTAGGGTAGCGAGGGATTGAGGGCATGCGGTTTTTTTTTATGGTTTTTTGTCGTAGGTTTCTTTTCGTCCATTTTTCATGGTGCGATAGGAGGTTTGCGCGTGGACTGGGTGCAGGCATCGCTAGGAAGGTTTGGTT
The DNA here is from genome assembly GCF_003073215.2 of Triticum urartu. NCBI lineage: Eukaryota > Viridiplantae > Streptophyta > Magnoliopsida > Poales > Poaceae > Triticum > Triticum urartu. The sequence continues at coordinate 634,713,684 of NC_053026.1, forward strand.
CGACGGGACTACAACTGCGTGGGAGGAGAGACGAAAAATAACCAGTGAAAGGTGGGACGAAAATAAACTGTGAAACGGAGACTACCAACTTGTCCCTTAGGAGTAGACATAACATGCAAATCCAATGAATAAGAGGGAGGATGATGCACTTATAGCTTCGGTAGTCGAACGTGCGGGACATAACTCATTGGGCAGTTTTAAACCGGCGAACTCTGCTCACAATCCACCTTGGTTGCTGAGAATTTTAGGATGGACCCTTTAAACTTGAAAGAGGGATTATCTTAGTGTCAGCATGCAGTATATCTTAAACTATATCTAGTAGCATGAAATAGATGTTTAGATATAGCAGTCCCAGTGCACTAAAATTTACTACTGTTTTATCTAAAAGCAAGACTATGCATGTCAACGATATGCATGTTCAAATCTGAAGTACAGCAGCCCATCTTCTTTTTTTCAAACCTAACACATGTGCAATATATATAAATTCTGAAGCCGGAAAAGCTTTCTAACTCTGTGGAACAGATTCACTCTACTGCCTAGAATCTTCCCAAACGGCAGGCAGCATGCTGCAGCAGCTTTTAATCCTGCACTGCTCCGTATGCACACATACAATATCATTCTGATGCTCACCGGCAGTGTGGCAGCAGCAACGTCAGAGCACTGTACCGTATCCAAGCTAGCATATCCCGATCTAAGATTAGTTCCTCCTCTATTAAATGGTGGTACTGGCGGCACTTATCCAAAACTAAAAGACAGCCAACGGTAAAGGCGTGCAGGCTCTGTCATTTACGTCAAATATTTTCTGATCTTGGCTCGCAGCGTTGCACTTGCAACCAGCCCCACGTCCTCCTTTGGCGGACACAATCTTGACAGTGTACCTTCAGCCAACATTTACCTCTCTCCAGTGATGTGCCCAAATGATCAAGCAACAGCTATAGTGACTGCGACTGGCTACTCACTGGAGCATTTACAAGACAGTTAATATTGGACCAATCTTCTGCTCGCTAGTAAAGGCATTTCTAACCGATCGAGTAAAGTTAGTGGAGTAAACTTTTACTCCACTAACGGCCGCACCCAGCCGATCCCCGATAGTTAGTCAAGTAAAAACAAAATTGTGTAGATTCTCTTCCAAAACATGGTCTTAGTTAGATCCGTTCCGAGCGTTGCATCCATGAAGATCGCGCACCAAGCATCCCAAAGAGCAATATCCCCCTTTTGGTTGTAGTTGGCGGTGCGGGACCTTGGCACCTTCGCGCTTGCTTCGGTCACCTCCACAACCTCCTCGTCCTTGGCCAACTCCTCATCGGCCACCACCTCTTTGGCCTCCTCCTCCTCGGCCTCCTGCTCTTCCCCAGTCACCTCTTGCTCCATGTCTTGGGCCGGCTCCGAATGATCCCAAAACGAGTCGTAGTTGAGCTCATCAAGTCCAACGACGGCCGACGACTCCAAAGACGCAAGGAATTCGGCCGTGTTCATCTCCACACCACAACAACAAATCAAACACTATCAACAATCACTACCGGCCAACAACAATCACTCACTATCAGATACCAACAAGGCGTGAGATTTTTCTTTATCTTGTAGGCATTTCATCGGGAACTTGGCGGTCGCGGTGCTTGTTGCCGGCTGCGGCCGCTGCCCGCGTCGGGATAGTGGCTGAAGGGGGCGCCGGAGTAGCTGCATGAGGCGCTGGTGTGGCCTTCTTCATGTACTTCTTTGCGGCCGCCTCGGCGAGTGCTGCCACCGCCGTCAGCGTTCAACCTCGTTTGGCTCTGGCAGGAAGGCGGCGGGCCGTTGCTGGAGAGGCGATGGCCACCCTGGAGGCCATTGGAGCGATTGGAGAAGGAGCTTGAACCCAGTGGTTTTTTTTCTCATCCGCGAGCTCTTCTTCGGCGCAGGTGGCGGTGGGAGCTGACGGGGTGAGGGAAGGTTCCAGGCTATCCATTCCGGCTGGACTAACGGTCATCAGTGGCGGCGGCGGGCCGTGGCGGCTGTGGTGGCGGGAGGCAGGGCAGCACGGGGGTGGGAGAAAGAGAGGCGCTGGTTTTACTCTGCCGCGATGGGAGTGAGTATATTTAGGGAGATTTGGGGGATATTGAGAGGTGGAGTAAAATTATTACTCCACTATGCGGGTTAGGGGATTGGCTAGGTGCGCCGTAAGGGAGTATAACCGAATTTTTACTCCCTTATGGCCTTACTAGCCATGCCCGCATAGCGGCACGCCGCGCCCCGTTGATTTGTTGCATTGAAACTTTTATAGATATTTTAAATTTTCAAAAATACTTCAAAAGAAAATCTAGAAATTGTAGGGCACATATATGATTATTCTGAGAAAGTTTCAAATCGCTTAGACCATTGCTTCGAGAGATTAATTCTTTTGAACTTTTAACATCAAATTTGTGTGAATTTTGATATGAACTTCAAAGTTATCAAAAACAATTGAATTTTCTATTTTTTAGAAAATTGAAGACTGCATATTTTACTAATCTGTAAAGTGTTAGCTACTATGTTGGGTTCATTGTCAATTTACATCAATTCTATTGCATGTGTGTTTCTTTGCAATCTGTAGAACGTACAGAAAATAGAGAAAGGAAATGATCAGTATGGAATGGGTTTATGTGTAGTTCTTAGTATTTATGATAAAGGCCCCCCCCCCCCCCCCCCCCCCCCCCCCCCCCGCTTTATATTATAAAGCAAACATTCGATACATCCAGCTTGCTGGGGCCACAACACAGAAAAGCCCAAAAGAAAAACAAGAAGAAGAAAGAGAAATAAATGCCGACACCGGCAGATCAACGAAGAAAGGAAGACCGGCAACCGCTGCACCCTTCGAAGAAGTACCACCACGCACCCAGCATCCCGCCGCGCCGCGCACCAAGCAGCACCTTCAAGAAGGAATGCGACGATGCCGCCGTTGTTGCCCGAATAAGTTCTAGGATTTCCCCCAGTACGTGAGGGATAGCGGGGAAGGGATATACCCGATGCCCCTCAGGAAGGTCTGGCGGCGCCGGCAGGCTTCATCGCATCGGTGCCGACAGGCTGACAGGGATTTCTCCCGATCCACAACCACCACCACCACCCAGACACTTCATAGTGCACCACCCACGCAGCCGCCCACCAGCATGTGCCACCACGGTTACCGGACCACCCTCGCCGTCTCTCAGGAGCTGCCAACACGAGGCTAGGAGAGGGAAAAGAGACAACGGCCACAAGAGCATGCTCTACTCGACTGGTGGGAGGGAACAACCTCCATCGCAAGAGCGAAGCCGACCGGACGCGGCGACGAGGACTTGCCAGGCCCTACGGCCCGGCCAGGCCCACGTGGGCCTGGACAGTCCCTGTCACCGCGCTGCAACACAACGACCAACGAAGTTCTCGCCGCCCGTAGACCGCTGCTGCCTCGCCACTGCCACCAGGAAGCGACGCCGCCGAGCGTCGTGCCACTGGCCCGACCCAGCCCAGATGGGGCCCAAATGGGCCCAGATCTTGGCTCGGCGGGTGCCGCCAGCCAACAACGCCACCGTGCCGCCCCATGACCAACGGCAGCGCCGCCGCAACGAGGGTCACCGCGGCATGCGGCATTGCCACCGCCTTGCCACACCACCGCCGGCCACCACCGCCCGAGCAGGGGGTCAGCGCGCGGGGAAGGACATGCCCGCCGCTGCCAGCAGCACCACGCGGGAAACGCCCACCGGTGACGGAGGGACGAGGGGGCGCTGGACGACGAACGGGGAGAAGCCCCCGGTCGCCTCGCTCGGGTAGGCGACGCGGGGAAGGGGGCGGGTCGGGAGGAGGGACGGGGGCGCGGATGACCGGTGGTCGGCGGCCGGTGGCGGCGGGGGAAGGGTGGGGAGGAACCCTAGCTCAGGAGCGCGGGGTGGGGACAAACCGTCTGAATCGATCTAGTTCTTAGTATTTTGTTTGGACTCCTATTCGTTTGTTCTTGTTTTGTTGGATTTTTTAGTTTTAGGATTTCTTAGGTGGTTGGTCAGATGGAGTAGGTTTTACACAACACTACAACATATGTTTGGAACGATTGAGTCAGAGTTTCTATCACAAAAGTACACCGTGCAATGCAGATAATCGAGAATTTACACAAAGATGATCTAGCCAAATAAACATATGGTAAGTTTCCATTTCCCGTAGGTTAGCAAGTAATTGGACAGAAAATACTCTTAGGTCACAAAGCATGCAGCATGGGATGCACCGTGTATCCCATATAAGTGATCACTGTTTTCATACGGTTTCTTAGAATCATTAATGAAATGTGTTGTATGCTGTGACTAAGAAAAGGAGCTTGACCCATACTCCAGAATGATTGGTACGCACGGTTGCTTTGTGAACTTGTTATTTCCAACTTAACTGAGTTGTAGATAATGTAGTTGAAGTGTTACTTAATGAAAGTCCCTAACAGTGCAAATACCCCCGATTCTGCTAGACAGGAAGAAGGCAGAGTCGGTTAGCTTCCTTACTTTATATGGATGGATGCCACATCATTACTTGGATGCCACATCATGGAGAATGCTTCTGCATTGTCGAACATGACAATCTTTTTCAAAGCAGACTATGGAATAAGCATTTAACACATCCTCCTCACTTGTTGAGCTGTATTTGTTGTACAAGTAGCAAAATGAGACAACAAACAGAAGGAAGTTGACAATGGAGGGAGCATACACTTGAATGTTTTGTGCCAAGACATAATGCATTAGCAATACAACATCCTTTTCTGAGAAACAACCACCAAAATACCTCTATACCTACACACTTAATCATATGTATGGCTATCTTGTCCATTCGTTTCTGTTGAGTATATTATGTACGTGTATATTGTGTATTGAGTTCACCTCCTGTTTCCTATGTATAGTCTGAGGTTGGGGCCCCTTTCTGTACTCATATATACGTGCCTGGTGCACCGATCAATGTACTGTGTTTGCACAACCTATACTTCATATTCTACATGGTATCTATCGCAGGTCGGTCGACCTAACCCTAGTCGCCGCCGCCACCACGCCGCGCGCCCTTCGCGCCACCGCCACCGCCGCCGGTCGCCGCTACCCCGCCCACCTCACGCCGCTACCGCGCATCCTCCGCGCCGCCGCTGCCGTCACCACCCACCGCTGTCGCCGTCGCGCGCCTTCCGCGCCGCCGCCAGTCGCCGCTGCACTCTGCTCCTCACTTCCGCAACTACCTCCTTCCAACCCTAACCCTTGCCGCCGCCGCGCCTTCCTCGCGTCGCCGCCGCCGCAGCTCTTCATAGCCGCCCTTTCCCATCCCCGCTCCTGCCCTCTCTCCATCTAGCCACCGCGGTCCCTCATCCGCGCCGCCGCCGCTCCTCTTACTGTTGCCACACCGGCCGCCACCGCGCCCCCTCCAGCCGCCGCCGCCGCGCCTCCTTCCCCAGCCACCGTCGTCGCCACTGCAATGTCTTCTGCTGCGTCGTCTCCCTTCGGCCCCATGTACGCGGGCGCGCCGTCTCCCTTCACCAACATGCAGCCGGCGCCGCCAATGGCCGGCGGCCATGCTCCGCCCGCCCTGGTTCAGCCCCTCAGCGGCTACACCATGCCGCCGGCTTTCCCGGCGGGCCATCCGGCCAACTTCGACGTCTTGCAGCAGCCGACCGGTGCCGGCTCCGCGGCTCTGCCCGCCCCGCCGATGGCCGGCGGCCATGCTCCGCCCGCCCTGGTTCAGCCCTACGCCGGCTTCGCCTCGCTGCCAGTCTCCCCACCATGGGGCCCTACTCCTTTGGCTGCCCTGCCCTCGGCCTCATCATCGAACCCCTTCGGCACCGGCGGCGCTTGGTACATGGACTCGGGTGCCACCGCCGACATGACATCTCATCCCAGTACCTTAAACTCTTTCACTCCGGTTCGTAGTCCTACTCGCATCACCGTTGGTAACGGTTCCTATCTACCTATCACACATGTTGGTCGTACTTAGTTTCCTTCCACATCTACGCCTGTCACCATGTCTAATGTTCTTGTTTCTCCTGATTTAGTTACGAACTTTGTCTCTGTTCGTCGTCTTGCTCGTGAGAATCCCATTACTGCTGAATTTGATGATGTCGGTTTCTCTATGAAGGACGCCCGTACTCGGATGGTCCTTCACCGTTGTGATAGTCCTGATGAGCTCTATCCGGTGCACTCCTCCGCCACCGCCTCCACCACCCCAGTCGCCCTTGCTGCAGGTGTCGACCATTGGCATGCTCGTTTGGGACACCCGAACCCCACCACTTTGCGTCAAATTCTTTAGTTTTTCATTCTCATGCAATAAGATCTAGGACCATACTTGTGAGGCTTGTCGTCTTGGCAAGCACGTACGTCTTCCCTTTAGCGCTTCTACCACTATTTCCACTTTTCCGTTTCAGTTATTGCATAGTGATGTTTGGACATCCCCGGTTGCGAGCAACACGGGCTACACATACTATTTGGTGATCTTAGATGATTTGTCTCATTATGTGTGGACATTTACTCTTCGTCGCAAGTCGAACGCCCTTGCCACACTCACTGCCTTTTATTCCTATGTCACCACACAGTTCGGTCGTCCTATCCTTGCATTACAAACTGACAATGGAAAAGAGTTTGACAACATCGTTGTTCGTAACCTTCTAGCCTCTCACGGCACTATCTTCTGCCTCACTTGTCCCTACATGTCCCAATAAAATGGCCGTGCCGAGCGTATCCTTCGCACTCTTAACGAATGCGTCCGCACGTTGCTCTTTCACTCTAACGTGCCTCCCCGGTTTTGGCCGGACGCTCTCGCCACCGCCACCCTCCTCATCAACATCCGTTCGTGTCGCCCACGCCGGAACTATGCCCCTCACCATCTCCTGTTTGGTGCGACCCCATCTTATGATGGCCTTCGCATCTTTGGTTGTCTCTGCTATCCTAGCATCGCCGCCACTGTGCCTCATAAGCTGGCACCTCGCTCCGTCGCTTGCATCTTCCTCGGCTACCCACCTAACACCAAAGGATACCGCTGCTACGATCCCGTCTCACATCGTGTATTCACCTCCCGGCACGTTTACTTTGATGAGAAGGTGTTTCCATTTCAGCAGGTACCTCCCGCCACCCCATCGCCGCCGGCCACCGGCGGCCCTCTAGCGACCCCGTCAGGTGGACGACCCCGCTCGGTTCTTGGACCTCCTCCGGGCTTTGGTGGTCCTCGCGTCGTGGGACGAGATGCGCCCCCCGCCCCCACGTCGCCCTCGCCGACTCCGTCAGGGGCCTCGGCATCGCTCGTCTCTCCGGCCGCCGCTTCGCTGGCATCTTCGCCGGCCGCTGCGTCGCCGGCCTCTTCGCCGGCATCTTCGCCGGCCGCCGCGTCGCCGGTATCTTCACCGACATCTTCGTCGGCCGCCGCGTCGCCGGTATCATCACCGGCCACCTCGGGGGCCGCCCCTTCGCCGGCCCCATCGTCGGCTGCCACGCCGAGTGCCTCACCGGCCGCCTCGCTGGACGTCCCGGCGCTGCCGTCTCGCCCCGTCACACGGGCCGAGCTGGCGTTCACCGTTCGAGTCTACGGTACTCGTGCAACGAGTACCTCCTCGCTGCCTCCACCACAGAGTCGTCCCCTATTCCTGCATCCGATCGCGCAGCCCTTCATGATCCTCACTGGCTTGCCGCAATGCAGGAAGAGTTCGACGCTCTCCAGTGGAACTGTACCTGGACACTGGTTCCCCGGCCTCCTCGCGCCAATGTCATCAGCAGCAAGTGGGTCTTTTGCCACAAGACCCGCTCGGATGGTACACTTGAGTGCTACAAGGCTCGCTGGGTGGTTCGTGGTTTTCGACGCCGCGCTGGAGTTGACTTCACTGAGATGTTTGCACCGGTTGTCTAACCGGGCACCATCCGCACCGTCCTCCAGCTTGCGGTGTCCCGAGGCTGGCCAGTTCATCAGATGGATGTCTCCAACGCCTTCCTCCACGACCATCTTGAGGAGCAGGTTTATTGTGAGCAGCCCATCAGTTTCGTCGACGCATCTCTTCCTGGCCATGTGTGTTTGCTGTCCCGGTCTCTATACGGGGTCAAGCAAGCACCTCGCTCTTGGTACCAGTGGATCGTCGGGTTTCTTCAGACACTGAGCTTCAGCGTCACTCGCTCGGACGCCTCACTGTTTGTCTATCGCCATGGTGACACGACTGCATATTTGCTCCTCTACGTCGACGACATCATCCTGACGGCCTCCTCCGCAGCTCTTCTTCAGCAGACTACTCTTCGGCTGCGTGACGAGTTCGCCATCAAGGACTTGGGTGCTCTACATTATTTTCTTGGCATTGAGGTCATTCGGTGACCGGATGGCTTCTTTCTTCATCAGTAGAAGTATGCGCGCGAGCTCCTTGAGCGTGCTGGCATGCTCAACTGTCACCCTGTTGCTACTCCTGTTGACACGAAGGCCAAGGTTTCTGCTCTTGAGGGCTCGCCAGCGTCGGATGCTCCCTTCTACCAGTCCATTGTCGGTGCTCTTCAGTATCTAACTCTCACCCGACTGGATCTACAGTATGCAGTTCAGCAGGTGTGTCTCCACATGCACGCCCCTTGTGACTCCCTTTGGACTCTCGTGAAGCGGATCCTCGGTTACATTCGTGGCACGATGAATCTTGGGCTCACCCTCACGGCGTCCGCTTCTCTAGAGATGGTGGCCTACTCCGACGCAGACTGGGCTGGCTGCCCCGACACTCGTTGGTCCACCTCCGGCTACTGCGTTTACCTCGGTCCTTCACTCGTCTCGTGGTCGTCCGAGCGACAACCCACAGTATTGCGCTCCAGCGCGGAGGCTGAGTACCGAGTTGTGGCTAACACTGTTGCCGAGTGCACCTGGCTACGACAGTTACTTCAGGAGCTGCATCACGATATCTCCCAGGCTACGGTTGTGTACTGCGACAACGTCTTTGCGGTGTTCCTCTCCGCCAACCCCGTTCATCATCGCCGGACTAAGCACATTGAGCTGGACATTCACTTTGTGCGCGAGCAAGTGGCCCTTGGACGTATTCGGGTCCTTCATGTTCCGACTGCACAACAGTTCGCCGATGTGATGACGAAGGGCCTGCCGACTTCCACCTTCGAGGAGTTTCGTTCCAGTCTCTGCGTCACTGGCGCCGCTTTGACTGCGCGGGGGGGGGGGGGGGGGGGGGGGGGTGTTGAGTATATTATGTACGTGTATATCGTGTATTGAGCCCACCTCCTGTTTCCTTTGTATAGTCGAGGTTGTGGCCCCTCTCTGTACTCATATATACGTGCCTGGTGCACCGATCAATGTATTGTGTTTGCACATCCTATACATCATATTCTACAGTTTCCTCGCTGGAAGAAAAAATTATAGATTCTACAAACAGGAAAAATAGTTGGCATATGGTTCAGTGTTCTCTATTGTATGAAGTATAAGATTTTGACATTAGTTCCAAAAGAAAACCTCCAATAAGATCTAAAAGTCTGTACAAAAATAAACATAACCACACAACCTCGTGTGTTTTGATGTTGTTAACACCAAGCTTTGGATGGGGAAATAAGAACAGAAGAATATAAACATGACAGAACACTATCAGGTAACCATTTATACAGTAAGTGCTCCTAAAAATAAATTACAACATTTAACATTAAACATTTGAGCAGCAGGTAAAAGAAGAGCCAGAAGTTCATGAACAGATAAGTTTGGCTTTTTCATACTTCCATAATTCCATCATCCATCATTTTGCCCTGATGGGAAGCAGCAGCATGAATCTGTGGGGAGACAGTCGATTAGCTCACGTCCATCCGGTTAGAGGTGGATATGTACCAAACTAACCATTTTTCTCGCAACTTGTCGTCCATCACATCAGAACTGCACTTTTCATAAAAATAAAACAAATAAGAGGTCAGAAAACCTTGCATCATGTGGAAGTTAATCCTAGCCAGAAACCGTACCTTAAGAAATTAAGATACCTCACATATACACAGAAGGATAGCCGATATATAATTAAAAAAAATTAAGGATGGGGGCAACAATCAGAAACAGAAATGTCATCTCATTTTCTTTGCGTTGCATTTATAAGCATCCTCGAGAGAACTGTAACTATAAATTTACTCAATTGGTTACATCATATATTTTGTAAACAGAGCACATATCAAAGATATAAAAGGAAATACGCATTATATATGAATTGACACAACTCAAATAGTACACCATTTCTTATGTAAAGAAATTGTAAATCAGCCAAGTTTATAGGTAAAACAGAATTGGTGATGACATGGCAGAAAGAGTCGCATAGGAAAAACTGCAGGAAAGTATTAGGAAAATGAACATAATCAGAAATTGTTTCGGAACAATACTGTAATAGACCAAAACAGAGAGCATTTTATTACACAGAAATATGCCCCCGAAAGAATGCCCACTAAAACAATTCACATCATGTCATTTTTATAATAAGATCAGAAGATTGCTGCCAAAGCAATCTAAAATTTAAGAACCTTCTCTTTTTTAAGACATGCCTGCTGTATCACAATGAGCAAAAATTTATTCGCTTGCAGCTAAATCATGATGTGAAATTATGATCTGGGCTAAAATTATGTTCTGGGCTAAAATAATTAACGGATATGCAAAAAATAAAAAGGTTGAGAAGTCAAGACTCATCGTGTTCAGAGCTTTGCCTCAACAATGGCCTCTTTTTTGCTATCCTGTGAGAGAGTCCAGATGCGAGAGTACACATCGCGCAATCCAGGGTATGTTACCGTTCCCTAATCCCTACTCTCTATACGTATATTACTTCTTTTTCTGATAATAGGTAATTTATCCCTCGCATATATTTTCACAATGGTGAAAAGTGAATAAAGTGTGTGGATTACCCGATACAATCACAATGAAAAGTTATTAATAATGTTTCAAGAGCAGTACTGGTGCTTCGACGTACCCAAATAATGAGTTGGCAAAGTTGTCGTGGAGGCAGAGAAACATATTAAAGGAAATTCTAAATCTGAGCAAGAGATAAATGTTGGCATCAATATAAGTGAAAATAATGTAACTAGTCCTAAGAGTACAGTTAGTTCATTAGGGGCACATGCACAATCTGCTAGTGTTGATGAACATTCAGTTTTACCTTTTTATGAGTTAAAATTGTGAAATTCACTTTACTGGATGGTGTTATTCTATGAATATTTTCGACCATGTCACATAATTTGATTGTTATCATAATGTCTCTGTTGTTTATCACGTCTTATTTACAGTGCTTGTGACTGTCGCATCGGCTGACACTAGATTTCCAAAGTTAAAAATATTGAGAGTGTTGGAGCTGAATCGCTCAACCCCTTCTTCTTTCTCTTTTCTACCTCACGTAGAACTCTCGAGGAATAGAAGAACTCTGGTTTTGGTGGCCGCTGCATCACACAGCCTGCCGTTTTCTCTTTATATTTCTCTTAACCAGACAAACTGAATTACAATGCTTTAAGTAGCTAGCTCACACGCGCTGCCAGGCCACAACGTGCCTGACTCTTGTGCACACGACCTGCTCCACTAACCAACTAATCCATCATCTATTATTATGGCACTAACACACGCATGCATAACAACTTCCTAGAAAACTTGTGCAGCCCGTTGGTTTCAGATCCTTGCATGCAACAGCTTCTCACTGCATCTTGGAGTCTCACCATGCATGCTCTTCAAACTGAACCATTAGGTGTATACCTCGCACGTACCCCTGTACACCTCTCACCATACATGCTCTGATATCAATTGTTGGCGCTGCCTCTTAGAGCACCTTCTTCTTCCTCTAGCTTCCTCTCAAAGCTAACGGAAGAACAAAGAACACAGGTATTTGGTGGCCGCAGCCTCACACTGCCAGCCTTTTTTCTTCTCTATTCTCTTGGCTTCTAAACAATTATGAGTACAGGTGCTTATATAGCAGACGCACACACACAGCTCAGTGCCCATGCACACACGCACTACTAACCACTACCTAAATGCACTCCCACGTCTAGCACTTGCATAGCCCTGCCATCTCTCCTAGAATCTCTCTAGGACGTGCATGCATCACCGGCTAACAACATGCTAACCAACTAACTGATTATCCAGCCAGCGGCTTGACTCAACGACCATGCAGCCCATTGCGTTCCAGCCACTTGCACTTCTTGCCACTTCACACGATCATGCCGCATCACACATTGCAGCTTCACGCCGGCATCGGCATCTCCCCTTGCTTGCCGCATCACACCACAACCCGGCATCTCGCCTCACGTGCCTCCACAGGAACTCGCGGGCTTCGTACGCATCGCACATACACCTTGCCGAACTACAATAGGCTACATAAACACCTAACTAGATGCAAAAACTCAAAACTAAATATGCAGATACAACAATATCAAGATTAGTGCTAACATTCATCCCCTAATCTTGATATCACAGTCTTCGACACGGATGACCCGCAGCCACATGATGACAACTACCGCAGCGCCGGTCACCATGAGCCATCTTGTCGTGGTTGACGCCATAGCAACGCCGATTGCCACGCAATATTGCGGCACGGAGCGGCCACCTCTTGACGTGGACGGCGCCATCGCGACGTCGATCACCACGCCATCCTCACCTCGCAGCATCGCACCGCAACCGGCCGCCTGTGGCATCACGCCGTCGCCGGCCTCCTCCTCGCGCCGCCGTCCCCCACCTCACATGGAGTCCGCCGCGGCGCCGCCAACGCCTCGGATCGACAAGGCTCTGATGCCAAATGTTGGAGCTGAATCGCTCAACCCCTTCTTCTTCCTCTCTTCTACCTCACGTAGAACTCTCAAGGAATAGAAGAACTCTGGTTTTGGTGGCCGCTGTATCACACAGCCTGCCGTTTTCTCTCTATATTTCTCTTAACCAGACAAACTGAATTACAATGCTTTAAGTAGCTAGCTCACACGCGCTGCCAGGCCACAACGTGCCCGACTCTTGTGCACACGACCTGCTCCACTAACCAACTAATACATCACCTATTATTATGGCACTAACACACGCATGCATAACAACTTCCTAGAAAACGTGTGCAGCCCGTTGGCTTCAGATCCTTGCATGCAGCAGCTTCTCACTGCACCTTGGAGTCTCACCATGCATGCTCTTCAAACTGAACGATCAGGTGTACGCCTCGCACGTACCCCTGCACAAACACACTACTACATGCAAATACAAAAGTAAACATGCAGATACACAGGACATCAAGATTATATCTAACAGAGAGGTCAACAATGACTCATAAATTTAAATGGTTTGGCAACAATATGTGTCGAGAAGAAATTATTGGAAGAGATTGCCTCATCATAAGTGAATTTGCATCGGGCAATGATAATTTTTGAAAGATATGTATAATTACTTGATAAGTATACTGTTTTCCGATGCATATAAGTGCTTATTGGCAACATTTTATATATACATATATTCATTACTATTATTTGTTGTTTGTACTAAGGCCCCTAGTCTTTAGTTTTGCCCTGGGCTCCCAAAATCTAAGGACCGGCCCTGCAGCTTCTTCATCTTCAGCTCACCCCATCCTAGTATCTCCTGTTTTTTTAGGCTTCCTAGTATCTCCTGTTGCTCCATCAGCTTGTTTCTCCACTTCTACTCTCAGCAGCAGGGCTTCGTCATTTCTCGGCGCATGCCCAGCAACATGCATCTCTAGCACCACATCCTGCAATAAATCTGCTCCTTCTTCCACCATCTTGTTGTCCTCATCATTTTGCAATCTTGCCCAATATCGAAGGAAAGAACAAGCATAACATACAAATTCAGCTGGAGCTTGCGAGGATTAGAACTCATGACCTCGCGCTCTTGGAGCGAGCTGCTAACCCCTCGACCTGACGGCTGCCGGTGATCATGGAAAACACGAATATATAAGAACACAATAGTGTTCAGATTCAAAAACATTGTGAGCAATTTGAAATGCCTCAATATTATTTGAATGCGCGAATAATTTTGGAAAACTCCAAACGTTCTTTCAAAATTCCTGAATATTTTCAGAAAATGCCAACAAATTTTGAAAACAAGAACATGTTTTCAATTTGTGAAGAAATTTTAAAAACATAAACGTTATTTAAAAATTTTCCCAAACATTTTTGGATTTTATTAACAAATATATAAATTTTGAACATTTTTTAAATTTTGATATTTCATTGTTTTTGAATTTTTGAACATTTATTGAAAAGAATAAAACAGTTTTTAAAGTTATAAATTATTTTAAAATTGCCGATCATTTTTAAAAATTTCTGAACAGAATTTTTAAACAGGAACTTTTTGAAATTTTGATAATGTGAACATCCTTTATATTTACGATATTTTTTGAGAAGAAAAAGTAACTTGAATAGTTAAGAAAAAAGAAAAAGAAAAAAGTAAAAGTAAAATAGAAACAGAAAAAACCAAAAGCAGGCCGGCCCAGTTGTGGGCGCCCCTGTGCGAAGCACCAACTACTTGACGCAATAATCCTCAAAAAAACTACTTGACGCAATGCACGTGAAATAGTGTTGAACTAGAAAATTTAATAAAAGAACTAAAAAGGTTGTGAATATAAAAATCGGTTCGTGATATTAACAATGCTAGTGGATTAGGTAAAATAAAATATAAATTAAAATATTTGTGTTATTTTAAAAACATGAATTTCAAATTGTTCATGGCTTCGTTTTTTTACAAATTATAAAAATTTCATGAATTAAAAATTGTTCACTAAATTTATAGATTTTTTTCAAAATTAAAACATGCTCGTGTTTCCCAAAAGGTAGTCATGAATTTAAAAATACAATTCTAAATTCTTGACAAGCGATGGGCCAACATCTCCCTAGCTGCATTGCATAGCATGCTTTCCAAGCTGAAGAGCAGATTCTAAAAAAAAAAAGATGAACAGCAATGTTCACATTGACATTGCACGCATAAATAGGCAATTGATTATTCCGCAAAGTTGTCAATATTGTTAAATCATGTAATTGTAGTTGTGTAACATGTGTAATATGACATATTTCACGGTGTGTTAATGTGTGTGCGTGAGTTGTAATCCTATGCAGATTGTTGTTAGTTGGTGATCCTCATCTTGTATAGACTTGGATGAGGGGACAAGCCACACAACAACCTGCACCGATGTAATCTTGTTCTCCCTATTTAACATGCACGCGTCCCTGCACAGATGCATACGCTTCCAATCTTCTTTTCTTACATGGTATCGGGGTTAAGAGGTCTTGAGTACAAGACCTGGCTGGCGCAATTAAAATTGCAGCCCACTTTCGATCCACATTTAGGCCTGAGGGAGCCACACGTGAGGGTGAGTGTTGACGTATAATGTGTTGCCTAGTCTCTTCCATCAGATCGGTCTTTTGGTTGCATTTACTAGAGCATGCACTTCTACATGGTAATCAGAGCCTACCTCGAATTCATCCATGGCAAGCTCCTCTGCGAACTCCTTTCCCTCGTCTCCGATTGCACACATCGTAACCGAGAAGCTTACGAGAGGGAACGAGCTGCTATGGCGCGCCACCGTGCTCTCAGCCATCCGGGGAGCGCAGATGGCGGCATTCCTCGACGTCGAGCAAGTGGTGCCGCCCATGACCATTGAGGTCACCAGCGCTGACGGGAAGACCAAGTCTTAGACCCCCAACCCGGAGTTTGGCGTGTGGTATGCGCGCGATCAACAGGTATTCTCATATCTGCTGACCACGCTACCGGGCGAGATGGCCGTCCAGGTGGCAACTTGCCACACCACAACAGAGCTGTGGAACACCGTGCAGGGGATGCTGACGTCACAAACCCGAGCACAAACCGTCAACGTCAGGATCGCCCTCGCAAATCTTCAGAAGGGAAACTCCAAGATCACTGAGTACGTTGGTAAGGTCGGAACTCTCTGTGATGAACTTGTTGCTTCAGGGAAGAAGGTGGATGAAGAGGACGTTGTGTCCCACATCCTAGCTGGACTAGATGAGGAGTTCGACCCCATGGTGTCACCCATGTGCTCTCGGGTCGAGCCGGTCAAGGTCCCGGAGCTGTACTCGCAGCTTCTGAGCTTTGAAACCTGCATGAATCTTCGTGGTAGGTCCTCCCAGTCGTCTGCTAACGTAGTCAGTCGTGGGCGCTTCAACAACAAAAACGGCGGTGACAGTGGTGACCGCGGCCGTGGCAAGAAAGGCGGCGGCGGTGACCGCGGCCGCGACAACTCCTCCAGGCCACCTAACTGTGGAGGCAGCAGCGGTGGGGGTGGGAACTACAACAACAATCCCACCACCAAGTTGACGTGCCAGATCTGCGGCAAGGTGGGTCATCCAGCTTGGAAATGCTGGAAGCGCTATGACTTCGCCTACCAGGGAGGAGAAGAGCGCTCAGCGAACATGACCGCACTGCAGTATGGGGTGCACAACAACTGGTACATGGACAGTGGTGCCACCGACCATATCACCGGTGATCTAGAGAGGCTCACTGTGCGGGAGACACTAGTAGAAAAAAGGCCTAATGTGAAGCACATTAGTCCCGGTTTGTAGCTGAACCGACACTAACTAGGCGGGCAACGATCATTAGTACCGGTTCGTGGCGAACCTTTAGTACCGGTTCGTGCCACGAACCGGTACTAAAGACATGGTGGCAGGCTTGTGTCAGGCTGGGGCCCCACCAGCACCTTTAGTACCGGTTCGTTATATGAACCGGGACTAGAGATGCACCTTTAGTACCGGTTCGTATAACCAACCGGTACTAAAGGTCATCCTATATAAACCCCTTCGTCGAGCCCGAGCGCTCTGTTCTTCCCCTTTCCCCTCTCCTCTGTTTTCTTCCTCTTCCTCTCGAGCTCACACTCCATTTTTGCCAAAATTGTGAAGATTTGAAGGCACCCCATCCATCCAAGTGATCACAAAGGTTGGCAACTTTGTCCTTTCATATCTCATTGCTAGATTAGCTCTTGCAATGCTCTATGAGTATAGAGATTTGTGGGTTTTATTTTGGGAGGAATTATATGTGGTAGTATTTGATTTGTATGCAATTTGAGGTCAAAATAGCTCTTAGTTTGCATATGTAGGTGTGGTTTACTAAGTGCCTTCCCGTCTCCGTCGTAACCACCGTCGATCGCCCGCACCGTCCGGTCGCCGGCACCACCTTGTGGTGAGCCTCTTGTTCTTATCTTTTTTATATAAAAAATCATGTTTGTGTGATTTAGATATATAGTTACTCGTATAATTATCTTACCCGTACGTTGTTTGTTATACATAGTGCCATCGTTTTGATATCCGTCCCTGTCAGCCCTCGTCCGGGTTATGATTCGGATGTGGTATATTCTCTTTTATAACTATTTGTTGCATTTCGTGTTTATGACAAATTATGCCCATCAAGTTGACATAGATATTTTTATATAGGAGGTATGGGAACCGGAAATTCCAACCGGCCCTATTGTCGAGAGGTTAAATTTAGTTGAAAGAGAAAATGAGTATTTGGAAGAAAAATTGAAAAGAATTGAGGGGGAGAAGTGATACGTCTCCAACGTATCTATAATTTTTGATTGCTCCATGCTATATTATCTACAGTTTTGGACATTATTGGGCTTTATTATCCACTTTTATATTATTTTTGGGACTAACCTATTAACCGGAGGCCCAGCCCAGAATTGCTATTTTTTTGCCTGTTTTAGGGTTTTGAAGAAAAGGAATATCAAACGGAGTCCAAACGGAATGAAATCTTCGCGAACGTGATTTTTAGGACGATTATGATCCGGGAGACTTGGACCCTACGTCAAGAAAGAAAAGAGGAGGCCACGAGGTAGGGGGCGCGCCTGCCTACCCCAGGCGCGCCATCCACCCTCGTGGGCCCCCTGTTGCTCCACCGACGTACTCCTTCCTCCTATATATACCTACGTACCCCCAAACAATCAGATACGGAGCCAAAACCCTAATTCCACCGTCGCAACTTTCTGTATCCACGAGATCCCATCTTGGGGCCTGTTCCAGAGCTCCGCCGGAGGGGGCATCGATCACGGAGGGCTTCTACATCAACACCATAGCCCCTCCAATGAAGTGTGAGTAGTTTACCTCAGACCTACGGGTCCATAGTTAGTAGCTAGATGGCTTCTTCTCTCTTTTTGGATCTCAATACAATGTTCTCCCCCTCTCTTGTGGAGAACTATTCGATGTAATCTTCTTTTTGCGGTGTATTTGTTGAGATCGATGAATTGTGGGTTTATGATCAAGTCTATCTATGAATAATATTTGAATCTTCTCTAAATTCTTTTATGTATGATTGGTTATCTTTGCAAGTCTCTTCGAATTATCAGTTTGGTTTGGCCTACTAGATTGATCTTTCTTGCAATGGGAGAAGAGCTTAGCTTTGGGTTCAATCTTGCGGTGTCCTTTCCCAGTGACAGTAGGGGCAGGAAGGCACGTATTGTATTGTTGCCATCGAGGATAACAAGTTGGGGTTTTCTTCATATTGCATGAGTCTATTCTTCTACATCATGTCATCTTGCTTAAGGCGTTACTCTGTTTTTAACTTAATACTCTAGATGCATGCTAGATAGCGGTCGATGAGTGGAGTAATAGTAGTAGATGCAGGCAGGAGTCGGTCTACTTGTCTCAGACGTGATGCCTATATACATGATCATACCTAGATATTCTCATAACTATGCTCAATTCTGTCAATTGCTCAATAGTAATTTGTTCACCCATCGTAGAATACTTATGCTATCGAGAGAAGCCACTAGTGGAACCTATGGCCCCCGGGTCTATCTTCATCATATTAATCTCCTACTACTTAGTTATTTCCTTTGCTATTTTACTTTGCATCTTTATCACAAAATACCAAAAATATTATCTTATCATATCTATCAGATCTCATTCTCGTAAGTGGCCTTATAGGGATTTACAACCGCTATTTGCGTTGGTTGCGAGGATTTATTTGTTTTGTGCAGGTACGAGGGACTCGCGCGTAGCCTCCTACTGGATTGATACCTTGGTTCTCAAAAAATGAGGGAAATACTTACGCTACTTTGCTGCATCATCCCTTCCTCTTCGGGGAAAACCAACGCAGTGCTCAAGAGGTAGCAATAAGATGGAATTAGAGTTGCATGTTGCCGATGTCGTCGATGATCACAATATCGAGATGGAGAAAATGCGCTTGAAGATTAGAAAGAAAATATGCCATTGATAGTGAGGCTTGGTATCATTATGTTGTTGGATCAATTGTTACCTTAGTTGCGATCTCGATCGCATTTGTTGTTGCATTTAAATGCTTTAGCTAGAGAGTTATTTGTATGTTGCATTTAAGTGTTGTATGAAATTTATGTATGAACTTCTATTAATTTGATCTATTCGGTTCTGTGTAATGAAGATGATCTGGGAATGGATGTACGATGACCGATGCTCTCCCCAGTTCATTAATGGTGTGCAAACTTTTCTGCTTGCGGCTGAGGCAAATAAGCGGTCGGATGGTTTTATGCCTTGTCCATGTGCCAGCTGTAAGAATGATACCAATTACTCTAAGTCAAGAACCATTCACATCCACCTGTTTGAGTCCGTTTTCATGCCCCACTATAATGTTTGGGCCAAGCACGGAGAAAGGGGGGTTACGATGGAAGACAATGAAGAAGAAGAGGACGACGACAACTATCCTGGCCATGGGTTCCCTGAATACAATGGTACAACAATGGGGGAAGAAGCTGAGCCGGCAATGCGGAAAGAAGCTGAAGAAGAGGCCTCAGATGAGCCCGCTGATGATCTAGGTCGGGCCATTGCCGATGCAAAGAGAAACTGCGCAAGTTAAAAGGAGAAGAAGAAGTTGAAGCGCATGTTAGAGTATCATAAGAAATTGTTGTACCCGAATTGCGAAGCTGACAAGAAAAAGCTGGGCACCATACTGGAATTGCTGCAATGGAAGGCAGAGATTGGTGTAACTGACAAGGGATTTGTCAAGTTGCTGATAATGTTAAAGAAGATGCTTCCAAAGGACAATGAATTGCCCGAGAGTACGTACGAAGCAAAGAAGGTTGTCTGTCTAGGGTTAGAGGTGTAGAAGATGCATGCATGCCCTAATGACTGCATCCTCTACCACGGTGAGTGCGAGGATTTGAACGTGTGCCCGGTATGCGGTGCATTGCGCTATAAGATCAGCCGCGATGACCCTAGTGATGTCGAGGGCGAGCGCCCCAGGAAGAAGATTCCTGCCAAGGTGATGTGGTATGCTCCTATCATATCACGGTTGAAATGTTTGTTCCAAAACAAAAAAGCATGCCAAGTTGATGCGATGGCATAGAGAAGGTCGTAAGAAAGATGAGAAGCTGAGAGTACCCGCTGACGGGACGTAGTGGAGAAAAATCGAGAGAAAGTACTGGGTCCACTCTGCAATCGACGTGATGCACGTGACAAAGAATCTTTGCGTGACCCTGCTGGGCTTATTGGGCGTGTATGGGAAGACAAAAGATACACCGGAGGCACGGAAGGACCAGCAACGTATGCACGGAAAATACGGCATACATCAGGGTCATGCCAGCTACGCTCTTACCAAAGAAGAGAAGGAAATCTTCTTTGAGTGCCTGCTCAGTATGAAGGTGCCGTCTGGCTTCTCGTCGAATATAAAGGGAATAATAAATATGGCAGAGGAAAAGTTCCAGAACCAAAAGTCTCAGATTCCATGTCATCAATTTTCAACCCTTTATGATGTCATTTGCTATTTTTCATGCATTTACTGATTTTTTGAGCTAAACAACCCTGAAATTGAAAAGTACTACAAATGAACTCTGAAAAGGTTGAAAGTTGGCATGGTATCATCATTTCACCCACAGAGCATGTGCAAAAAAGTTGAGAGGGTTACGACAAAAATTGGATGCACTTCGTGTACAAAATGAACGGTCTCTTTCGAAGTATCAGGGTTTCAGACGAAAACTCATCTGTTACAAAGGCATTTTATTTTTTTGAACTTATTTCAACTGCAGACTTTTTGTGCGTTCAATATGCACCATTCGAAGCCACATCATCCATTTTCAACCCTTTCTGACGTCATTTGCTATTTTTCATGCATTTACTGATTTTATTTGAGCTAGATGACCCTGAAATTGAAAAGCAGTACAAATGAACTCCGAAAAGGTTTAAAGTTGGCATGGTATCATCATTTCATCCATATAGCATGTGCAAAAAAGTTGAGAGGGTTACGACAAAAACTGGATGCACTTTGTGTACAAAATAGACGATGTCTTTCAAAGTATCAGAGTTTCGGACGAAAACTCATATGTTACAAAAGGCATTTCATTTTTTTAAACTTATTTCAACTCTAGAATTTTTGTGCGTTCAGTATTCACCGTTCAAAGCCATGTCATCAATTTTCAACCATTTCTAACGTCATTTGCCATTTTTCATTCATTTACTGATTTTTTGAGCTAAATGACCCTGCAATTGAAAAGCAGTATAAATAAACTCGGAAAAGGTCGAAAGTTGGCATGGTATCATCATTTCACCCACATAACATGTGTAAAAAAGTTGAGAGGGTTACGGCAAAAAACTGGATGCACTTCGTGTATAAAATGGACGATCTTTTTCGAAGTATCAGGGTTTCGGACGAAAACTCATCTGTTACAAAGACATTTCATTTTTTAAATAACCTAAGTATTACCAAATTGAATATGATGATAAAACACACTAATATTAAATATAAGAAAAAAGAATCACTGAAAAATCTATTTTTACAGTTAAGTTATTCACAAACTAGTGATTCACACAAATTTCAAATAATTTAAATTTAAATTATTCAAATTTGAGAACTACTAGCACTAATAGAAAGTTTGTAATTTTTTGTATCTAAAGCAAAAATATTCACAAAGAAACTCTAAATACAACAAAAAACAACTCATAAATAAATAAAAGAAAGTAAATAAAGCAGAAAAGAAAAAAACTAAATAAAAAAGCCCGCCTACTGGGCCACAGCGACCTGCATACGACTAGAAACCCAGCCTGTAGTTGGGCCAGGATGCAGGCCCGCAAGGCCCAGAAGGCCCATAGGGCAGCGCGGCAGAGTTAGGCCCAGAAGCCTGCTATAGAGAGGAGCTTGAGGGAGCTACCGCACTATGGCTTATAAACTAGTGCGGACGCCCCTCGACTAGCGAGGTGTGACTATACTTGCCGCACTGCACCTGTGCCAGTGCACCCCTTTAGTACCGGGTTATGGCTCCAACCGGTACTAAAGGGGGGAGGGTCTTTAGTACCGGTTGGAGCCACCACCTGGTACTAAAGGGGTGCCCTTCCTGCCGCTTGGCCTGGTCAAATTTAACCTTTAGTACCGGTTGGTGGCTCCAGCCGATACTAAAGGTCAGTCCTATATATACAACACTTACGAAAATTTCAGTTTCATCTCCACTTCTCCTCTCTGCTTTGATGTCGCCGCCGCCCCGTCCCGCGCCGTCGCCGCCGCTGTCCCCGTCGCGCGCCGTCACTGTCACCGCCCTGGCCCGTCCCCGTCGCGCCTGCCCTGATTGACGTCGTCGCCACCCACGCCGTCCCACGATGTGCCGCCCGCCGCCCCCGACGCGCTGCCCACCGCCCCCGTCGCGCGCCGCCCCGCCCTCGAGCTCGCGCGCCGTCCTCGTCACCGTCACCGCCCCCGACGCCCCGCTATGAGCCCCTACCGCCATGGCCGCCCTCCCATAGCTAGATCAAACCCGCACACACACACATGCATTTTAGTTTTTTATAGTTTTAGTTATAGAAATGTTAGATGAATTTTACATATAGAAATGTTAGTTAGGTATAGAAATGTTAGATGATTTTTTTTTGTTTTCTATAGTTTTAGTTATATAAATGTTAGATGAATTTTAGATATAGAAATGTTAGATGAATTTTCTGTCTTTTTAGTTTTTTATAGTTTTAGTTATAAAATTTTTAGATGAATTTTAGATATAGAAATGTTAGTTAGATGAAAAGTTAAGGAATTTGATACTTTTAGTTATATATATATATAGTGTTATTATTCATCACCCAGGATGCAGAATAAGTTATTCTTCACCCGAGATAATCTTCCGATCATTTCATAATTAAATTACGTTTCAAATTCAAATAGTTACATTCGTATTGATTCACTACGTAAAATTTGACATAAGAAAAATAAAAATATAGGTCATAAGACAAGAAAATTTACAGTTTATGTGTATTTTAGACTATATTTTTACGTTTGTAATTTTACATAATATAAAATATTTTTTACGGCGATTATATATTTTCTTACGGTCCCTTTTTGCGTTGGAAATAAGACAAAACTTACGGAACGTAAAATTACGGTGCATTGATGGTAAAATAGAGAGGGGTGAAGAATAACTATTCCTCACCTAGGGTGACGAATAGCGCGACCCTATATATATATATATTACATATATAAATGTTGGATGCATGGTTTTTTTAGTTTTGTATACTTTTAGTTATAGAAATGTTAGATATATAAATGTTAATTCGAAATGTTATATTTTTAGTTTTTTATACGTGAATGATGCCCGACCCGCATCCTCGTCGTCGACCGTTCACGAGGACGTTTTGCTTCAGAGGAGCCATGTCCGGAACTGGGCTCCGCCGGCCTGGCACTGGGAGGTGCTACCTTCAGGGGCGCGCCGCTTGGTGAGAAATCCGGCCCCAGGTCCCGTCGTCGACCCTGAGTTCCTTTGGTGGCGTTCACGTGGGCCACTTTCGGTGCGGAGGGAGCTGACCCCGTCGAAGGTGGTACGTCGCCATGTCAGGGAGGAGACGAGCATGCCCGTCGCTACATGGCTGCTATGGACGTCAGGTTCTCCAATACCTGGCAGGTTCTTTGGGGATCTCACCCGAGCTATGATCCTGTGATGGTTCCTTTTCTTTGGGTGTCCACCGCCCGCGCCTCAGGAACCGCAAGTGAACTAGATTATTCTATAGTATTCGATCTAGATTAGCTAGTTAGCTAGTGATGTATTCAATAATATTCGATACGATGTATTCGAGATTATATATTATGCAATAATATTCGGGACGATGTTTTCAAGATTATATATATATATTCTTCGATAATATTCGAGACGATATATTCGAGATTATATTTGATGATGCATATTATGTACTATGATTCAGTTTTTTCTTATTGATTGCATGCATGCATTGTAATTTGAATACTAAATTGTTTTATATTTCTTCTAGATTAGTTAAATAAAAGCTATGGCAGACAATACCGGCAGAGAAGGAGAAGAGGCCCTGTTCGAGATCATACGCTCCCCTCACCGGCCAGATGATTAGAATGAAGAAGATGACGACTCCCAATATCTGAACAATACCGGGGCGGGTGATTTGATATTCAATCAAGACGACCGAATTAATGAAGTGCAGAACTATGATTATGATGACGAAGAAAATGTTGATCTTGAAATAACAAAGACCGATGAGGTATATTTATATAAGCAGGCATTTGGTGATCATCACATGTTTTAAATGATTTGTATATATATATATATATTAATGAATCGATCTTTCTTCTTTCAGCCCTCCGGATCGAGCAAATCTTCTACAGGCAGCAGGAAAGTGCGAGGCCCGACCAAAAAGTTGAAGGAGGACGTAGAGTACAACATCGATGCCATAAAACCTAATGGAGAACCAAGCCAGCCTAAGAACATTGCGAACAAGTTCGTTCGTCAGTGCAAAGTTTTTGTGAAGGACCAACTCCCGATCTCCATTCAAGAATGAAAAAGCCAGCAAAGCAACGTCCAGATCTTACTTTTGTTGACCAAAGAGCAAAAGATCTGCTTTGGGAATCTCTCATGGAACATTTCACCCTACCAGATCATTTCACAGATGCAGATGTGCAGATAGTCAAGGACGTTGCTCTTAGGAAGATGGTAATTGCATTCAACCCACAAGAAAACTATATGGGCAAGTACATCGATGGAGGAAAGATGACTCCAGAATTCACGGGAACACTGGAGAAGCAAAGAGATCACTGGGACAATTTCGTGAAATTCAAGGAATCATAATTAGCTAAGGAACGGCCGAGAGTAAACAAGCTCAATGCCGCGAAAAAGGAGCATTTCCATATGCTGGGGCCAGGTGGCTATGCGGTGGCCCGACCTAAGTGGGATAAGTCTGAGCAACGGATGCTGGATGTAGGGGTCACTCCAGTTACATTGAGCTGGCCTGACAGGTGCATGACTTGGTTTTACGCGCATGGGGGGAAGTTGACCAGTAGACAGGGCTGGTTTTGCAGAAGGCAAGTCTTAAAGGAGCCGACCTCGCTTTACTTGTTGCAATAGAAGAGGATCGAATGGGGGTGTTCACGCCCAACAGAGAGAACGCCGAGCTTACACATGCCCTGGGAAATCCTGAACACCCGAGAAGAACATGAGGCAAAGGCGTTATTCCGTGGTATGAGGGGTTTGCAGACTGGAACGCCGACTATAGAATCCGCGCGATAAAGAAGATGGAGGAGGAGAAGAAGAGGAAGCTAGAGGAGGAACAGAGGAAGCAGGAAGTAGAACACCTTAAAGGCCTAGAATCAAAGCACGCGGAGTTGGCACTCCAATTCCAGCAGCAGCAGCAGATCTACTCACTTAGCCAAGAAATGGGGTCTCAGCAGCGGCAGCAGCTAGCGGATGATCCAGCAATGGATAGCACCGTCCCATCCATGTCGAGAAGCAGCGTGGGTTCCGCCCCGGGCGAGGCACTGCTGGACAGATACTCTGTGGATGACATCATGGAGAACACTAATTGTGAGCTACACTTGAAAATGAAGAACATATCCATGAAGGTGGCGAACGTCATTGCTTATACAAATCCCCCCGAATCAACCTTCCATTGCAACCCGATTCTAGCTGGCTATGCTCGTGTCGTGGTTGATGAAGTGGTGGACCAATATTCGGGGCTAGAGCTTGACATTCCTGGAGGTGACGAGGAGCACACACTAGGAGAGGCCATACATCGTATCATCCAATAGAGAAAGGATTGCATCATCTTTCCAAGGCCACCGACACCGCGTCAGCCGACTCCTCCTCAAAGTCCGCCACCGCGTCAGGAGACTCCTGCTCCTCCAAGTCATCAGCCACCGCCTCAGCACAGTCCTGCTCCTTCAAGTCCGCCAACGCGTTAGGCCACTCCTCCTCCTCCAAGTCCAGCACCGCGTTAGGCCACTCCTCCTACTCCAAGTCCAGCACTGCATCAGCCTACTCCTCCTCCTCCTCCAAGTCAGGCACATAGCCGTCTCCGCCACCTCAGCAAAAGCGGAAGAGAGCCGCTGCAACTATGGTGCGTAGCGGTACAAGTCAAGGTACATGATCAGGTAAAGGAGGCAAGCGATTTCAATATGGTCCAAGCAGCTTGACGCCTCTGCGGAAGAGGCCTTACGACCTAACTGCGGAGGAAAACGAAGCCGAAGTGCGATCCCAATTGGACGCCCATTTTGGACCAAAACTGGCACCACCGCCAATGGAGAAAGTGCCTGAGCATTTCGTTGACCACTTTATTCGTATGGCTGAAGCACCACCTCCCAAGCCCATTAACCCAGACAATGCGCGCCAAATCATAAAGGCACATCGAGCACAACAAAAGAAGGAGTCAAGATCGAGCTCGAGTCAAGCAGCTAGCAAAAAGCGGGAAAACTATTCCCCAGCTGGGAGAACAGGCGGTGCAATCGATCCCCCCGCTCATTGTACCAACACATGCAAGTACCGGCGCCGATCAGCTAGTCATAACTAACGAGCATAGAAGGCAGGCTGTAGAGCTCGGTATCACTGTTTATCAACTCGTAGAGATCGAGCCCATGGATACTCTTAGAGAGGAGGACATAAAACGGAAATATGTTCGGGGCGAACCTTTGGTCAAGCCTGAGGAGGTCAAGAAACTCTCAACGAGAATGTATGAATTGCATCAATGGTACATGGAAATTACCAAGACTATTAATCGAGAGTCCCTCATGGTGAATTCAAGGAAGAGCATTACTTCCATGACACAGCTCTGTCCGTTGAGTATACAGAACTGTTTCAATTATTCAATCAAGACGCACTCGACAAATCTATCGTCATTTGCTATTGTCTGTAAGTGATTTCTTTTTGTAATTTAAGTCTCAAGCTAGCTGTAGTGCTCGTTGATCATTACCTGTAATTATCCTCACTATATTCTTTTGTGTGGTATTATGCAGGATGAAGATGTATGAAATGAAAAAAGCTGGACGCTATGGCATTGGGTTCATTGACCAAAATACCATCAATGAAGAGACATGGACATATGAATGGTATAAAGAAGAAGTAGAGAAAAACATGCTAGAGTTCTTGAAGCGCCTCAATACCAATCGAGATATACTACTTCCTTACAACTTCCTATGAGTCACACTGTCTTCTACTACAAATTCTGTTTTTGCTTACTAGCTAGATGTTAATAAGGGTATAGGGTTTAGGGTAGTTGATGAGTGTTATGCACATGCCCGCTTAATTTATACATGCAAACGCATGAGCATGCAGTTACCACTTGATCTTGTTAGTCATTAAAGTTGAAGAAGGAACGGTTGAAGTACTGGACTCACTACTTAAAGAACCTACTGACTACTCAATCATGAAGGGGATAGTCAACAGGTAATTTCAATCATTATTGAACTATATGTCGGCCTATTTAGTTTGTCATTTCCTGATATCAACTAATTAATTACTCCTTTATTCATTTTCTTTGCCAGTGGGCAGGGCTTCGCAAAAGTTCATCAAAACGGTTCCACGCAAATGGAAACAAAAGCTGCATTGGTTTCGACCCAAGGTAAGTAATTAAGTATAGTACTAGCAAGCTACCATCTCTTTAATTCTAGTTTCAATACCATTAATTATCATGCTTGATTAATAATTATCTGATTGAATTCTATTCTCGTAAAGGCCATGAAGCGGGTGTCGGGGACTGATTTATGTGCATAGTATGTTTGCGAGAACATTCGCATGATGGCGTCCGAAAGGACCAAATCTCCTAGGCAAGTATTCACAATTTTTACATCATTCTCGGTATCTAATTGTTGGAAATATGCCCTAGAGGCAATAATAAATTGATTATTATTATATTTCCTTGTTCATGATAATCGTTTATTATCCATGCTAGAATTGTATTGATAGGAAACTCAGATACATGTGTGGATACATAGACAACACCATGTCCCTAGTAAGCCTCTAGTTGACTAGCTCGTTGATCAATAGATGGTTACGGTTTCCTGACCATGGACATTGGATGTCGTTGATAACGGGATCACATCATTAGGAGAATGATGTGATGGACAAGACCCAATCCTAAGCATAGCACTAGATCGTGTAGTTCGTATGCTAAAGCTTTTCTAATGTCAAGTATCATTTCCTTAGACCATGAGATTGTGCAACTCCCGGATACCGTAGGAATACTTTGGGTGTGCCAAACGTCACAACGTAACTGGGTGACTATAAAGGTACACTACAGGTATCTCCGAAAGTGTCTGTTGGGTTGGCACGAATCGAGACTAGGATTTGTCACTCCGTGTGACGGAGAGGTGTCTCTGGGCCCACTCGGTAGGACATCATCATAATGTGCACAATGTGATCAAGGAGTTGATCACGGGATGATGTGTTACGGAACAAGTAAAGAGACTTGCCGGTAACGAGATTGAACAAGGTATCGGGATACCGACGATCGAATCTCCGGCAAGTACAATACTGCTAGAGAAAGGGAATTGTATACGGGATTGATCGAATCCTCAACATCGTGGTTCATCCGATGAGATCATCGTGGAACATGTGGGAACCAACATGGGTATCCAGATCCCGCTGTTGGTTATTGACCGGAGAACATCTCGGTCATGTCTGCATGGTTCCCGAACCCGTAGGGTCTACACACTTAAGGTTCGATGACGCTAGGGTTATAAAGGAAGTTTGTATGTGGTTACCGAATGTTGTTCGGAGTCCCAGATGAGATCCTGGACGTCACGAGGAGTTCCGGAATGGTTCGGTGGTAAAGATTTATATATGGGAAGTCCTGTTTTGGTCATCGGAAAAGTTTCGGGGTTTATCGGTAACGTACCGGGACCACCGGGAGGGTCCCGGGGGTCCACCAAGTGGGGCCACCAGCCCGGGAGGGCTTCATGGGCCAAGTGTGGAAGGGGACCAGCCCCAGGTGGGCTGGTGCGCCCCCCACAAGGTCCCATGGTGCAAGGGAGAGGAGAAGGGGGCAAACCCTAGGGCAGATGGGCCCTAAGGCCCATCCTGGTGCGCCTCCCTCTCCCCCTCCCCCTTGGCCGCCCCCCTTAGATGGGATCTAGGCTGGCTGCCACCCCTAGGGGTGGAAACTCTAAAGGGGGCGCAGCCCCTCCCCTTCCCCTATATATAGTTGAGGTTTGGGCTGCTCATAACACGCGAGTTCCTCTCCTCTATATGACGCAGCCCTGCATCTCTCCTTCCTCCTCTCCCGCGGTGCTTGGCGAAGCCCTGCGGGATAGCCACGCTCCTCCATCACCACCACGCCATTGTGCTGCTGCTGGATGGAGTCTTCCTCAACCTCTCCCTCTCTCCTTGCTGGATCAAGGCATGGGAGACGTCGTCGGGCTGTACGTGTGTTGAACGCGGAGGTGCCGTCCGTTCGGCACTAGGATCTCCGGTGATTTGGATCACGACGAGTACGACTCCTTCAACCCCGTTCTCTTGAACGCTTCCGCATAGCGATCTACAAGGGTATGTAGATGCACTCTCCTTCCCCTCGTTGCTGGTTTCTCCATAGATAGATCTTGGTGACACGTAGGAAAATTTTGAATTTCTGCTACGTTCCCCAACAGTGGCATCATGAGCTAGGTCTATGCGTAGTTTCTATGCACGAGTAGAACACAAAGTAGTTGTGGGCGTTGATTTTGTTCAATATGCTTGCCGTTACTAGTCTTATCTTGATTCGGTGGCATCGTGGGATGAAGCGGCCTGGACCAACCTTACACGTACGCTTACGTGAGACCGGTTCCACCGACTGACATGCACTAGTTGCATTAGGTGGCTGGCGGGTGTCTGTCTCTCCCACTTTAGTCGGATCGGATTCGATGAAAAGGGTCCTTATGAAGGGTAAATAGCAATTGGCATATCACGTTGTGGTTTTTGCGTAGGTAAGAAACGTTCTTGCTAGAAACCCATAGCAGCCACGTAAAACATGCAAACAACAATTAGAGGACGTCTAACTTGTTTTTGCAGGTTATGCTATGTGATGTGATATGGCCAAAAGGATGTGATGAATGATATATGTGATGTATGAGATTGATCATGTTCTTGTAATAGGAATCACGACTTGCATGTCGATGAGTATGACAACCGGCAGGAGCCATAGGAGTTGTCTTTATTAATCGTATGACCTGCGTGTCAACATAAACGTCATGTAATTACTTTACTTTATTGCTAACCGTTAGCTGTAGTAGTAGAAGTAATAGATGACGTGACAACTTCATGGAGACACGATGATGGAGATCATGATGATGGAGATCATGGTGTCATGCCGGTGACGTTGATGATCATGGAGCCCCGAAGAGGGAGATCAAAAGGAGCAATATGATATTGGCCATATCATGTCACTATTTGATTGCATGTGATGTTTATCATGTTTTTGCATCTTGTTTACTTAGAACGACGGTAGTAAATAATATGATCCCTCATAATAATTTCAAGAAAGTATTCCCCCTAACTGTGCACCATTGCGACAGTTCGTTGTTTCGAAGCACCACGTGATGATCGGGTGTGATAGATTCTAACGTTCACATACAACGGGTGTAAGACAGATTTACACACGCGAAACACTTAGGTTGACTTGACGAGCCTAGCATGTGTACAGACATGGCCTCGGAACACAGGAGACCGAAAGGTCGAGCATGAGTCGTATAGAAGATACGATCAACATGAAGATGTTCACCGATGTTGACTAGTCCGTCTCACGTGATGATCGGACACGGCCTAGTTGACTCGGATCATGTAATCACTTAGATGACTAGAGGGATGTCTATCTAAGTGGGAGTTCATAAGATGAACTTAATTATCCTGAACATAGTCAAAAGGTCTTCGCAAATTATGTCGTAGCTCGCGCTTCAGTTCTACTGTTTAGATATGTTCCTAGAGAAAATTTAGTTGAAAGTTGATAGTAGCAATTATGCGGACTAGGCCGTAAACTGAGGATTGTCCTCATTGCTTCATAGAAGGCTTATGTCCTTAATGCACCGCTCAGTGTGCTGAACCTCGAACGTCGTCTGTGGATGTTGCGAACATCTGACATACACATTTTTATAACTACGTGATAGTTCAGTTAAACGGTTTAGAGTTGAGGCACCGAAGACGTTTTGAAACGTCGTGAAACATATGAGATGTTTCGAGGGCTGAAATTGGGATTTCAGGCTCGTGCCCACGTCAAGAGGTATAAGACCTCCGACGATTTTCTTAGCCTGCAAACTAAGGGAGAAAAGCTCAATTGTTGAGCTTGTGCTCAGATTGTCTGAGTACAACAATCATTTGAATCGAGTGGGAGTTGATCTTCCAGATGAGATAGTGATGTTTCTCCAAAGTGATTACCACCAAGCTGCTAGAGCTTCGTGATGAACTATAATATATCAAGGACATATATGATGATCCTTCAGATATTCGCGATGTTTGACACCACAAAAGTAGAAATCAAGAAGGAGCATCAATTGTTGATGGTTGGTGAAACCACTAGTTTCAAGAAGGGCAAGGGCAAAAAAAGGGGATACTTCATGAAACAGCAATTTTTCAGCTGCTGCTCTAGTGAAGAAACCCAAGGTTGAACCCAAACCCGAGACTAAGTGCTTCTGTAATAAAGGGAACAGCCACTGGAGCAGAATTACCCTAGATACTTGGTAGATAAGAAGGCTGGCAAGGTCGATAGAAGTATATTGGATATACATTGTGTTGATGTGTACTTTACTAGTACTCCTAGTAGCACCAGGGTATTAGATACCGGTTCGGTTGCTAAGTGTTAGTAACTCGAAATAAAAGCTACGGAATAAACGGAGACTAGCTAAAGGTGAGATGACGATATGTGTCGGAAGTATTTCCAAGGTTGATCAAATATCGTACGCTCCCTCTACCATCGAGATTGGTGTTTGCGTTGAGCATAGACATGATTGGATTATGTCTATCGCAATACGGTTATTCATTTAAAGAGAATAATGGTTACTTTGTTTATTTGAATAATACCTTCAATGGTCTTACACCTGAAATGAATGGTTTATTGAATCTCGATCGTAGTGATACACATGTTCATGCCAAAAGACAGTAATGATAGTGCCACCTACTTGTGGCACTGCCACGTAAGTCATATCGGTATAAAACGCATGAAGAAGCTCCATGTTGATGGATCTTTGGGCTCACTCGTTTTGAAAGGTTTGAGACATGCGAACCATGTCTATTTGTGTATATGCATGAAGAAACTCCATGCAAATGGACCGTTTGGACTCACTTGATTTTGAATCACTTGAGACATGCAAATCATACCACATGGGCAAGATGACTGAAAGCCTCGTTTTCAGTAAAATGGAACTGGAAAGCAACTTGTTGGAAGTAATACATTTTGATGTGTGCAGTCCAATGAGTGCTGAGGCATGTAGTGGATATCGTTATGTTCTTACTTCACAGATGATTTGAGTAGATGTTGAGTATATTTACTTGATGAATCACGAGTCTGAATTATTGAAAGGTTCAAGTAATTTCAGGGTGAAGTTGAAAGATCGTCGTGACAAGAGGATAAAAGATCTATGATATGATCATAGAGATGAATATCTGAATTACGAGTTTGGCACAAAATTAAGACATTGTGGAAATTGTTTCACAACTAATACAGCCTGGAACACCATAGTGTGATGGTGTGTCCGAACATCATAACTGCACCCTATTGGATATGATGCATACCATGATGTCTCTTATCGAATTACCACGATAGTTTATGGGTTAGGCATTAAAGACAACCACATTCACTTTAAATAGGGCACCACGTAATTCCGATGAGATGACACCGTATGAACTATGGTTTAGGGAAACCTAAGCTGTCATTTCTTAAAAGTTTGGGGCTGCGACGCTTATGTGAAAAAGTTTCAGGCTGATAAGCTCGAACCCAAAGCGGATAAATGCATCTTCATAGGACACCCAAAACAGTTGGGTATACCTCCTGTCTCAGATCCGAAAGCAATAAGGGATTGTTTCTAGAATCGGGTCCTTTCTCGAGGAAAAGTTTCTCTCAAAAGAATTGAGTGGGAGGATGGTGGAGACTTGATGAGGTTATTGAACCGTCTCTTCAACTAGTGTGTGGCAGGGCACAGGAAGTTGTTCCTGTGGCACCTACACCAATTGAAGTGGAAACTTATGATAGTGATCATGAAACTTCAGATCAAGTCACTACCAAACCTCGTGGGATGACAAGGATGCGTACTACTTCAGAGTGGTACGTAATCCTGTCTTGGAAGTCATGTTGCTAGACAACAATGAACCTACGAGCTATGGAGAAGCGATGGTGGGCCTGGATTCCAAAATGGCTCGAGGCCATATAATCCGAGAGAGGATCCATATATGAAAAACAAAGTGTAGACTTTGGGAGAACTACTTGATGGTCGTAAGGCTGTTAGGTACATATGGATTTTAAAAGGAAGACGGACAATGATGGTAAATGTCACCATTAAGAAAGCTCGACTTGTCATTAAGATGTTTTCCGACAAGTTCAAGGAGTTGACTACGATGAGACTTTCTCACTCGTAGCGATGCTAAGAGTCTGTTGGAATTATATTAGCGATTACTGCATTATTTATGAAATCTTGCAGATAGGATGTTAAACATTGTTTCCTCGACGATTTTCTTGAGGAAAGGTTGTATGTGATACAACCAGAAGGATTTTGTCAATCCTGAAAGATGCTAATAAGTATGCAAAGCTCCAGCAATCCTTCTAAGGACTGGAGTAAGCATCTCGGAGTTGGAATGTATGCTTTGATGAGATGATCAAAGATTTTGGGTGTATAAAAAGTTTATGAGAAACTTGTATTTCCAAAGAAG
Organism: Triticum urartu; assembly: GCF_003073215.2. Taxonomy (NCBI): domain Eukaryota; kingdom Viridiplantae; phylum Streptophyta; class Magnoliopsida; order Poales; family Poaceae; genus Triticum; species Triticum urartu. The sequence goes on from NC_053026.1 coordinate 634,747,630, forward strand.
TGAGTGGGAGCACTGTAGAATTTCTGGAAAGCATATAGGGTTATTTGGAAAGTGTGTTTCAATGGAAAGCCTGGATTAAGCTACTTGAGCATTGAGCATCAAGATCTATAAGGATAGATCAAAACGCTTAAATGGTACTTTCAAATGAGCACATTCCTTTACATGATCTTGAAGGTGGTCAAGATGAATCAGTCAAAGAAGGAGTTCTTGCCTGAGTTGTAAGGTATGAAGTTAAGACTTAAAGCTCGACCACGGCAGAATAGAGAGAAAGGACGAAGGTCGTCCCCTATGCTTAAGACATAGGCTCTATAGTATGCTATGCTGTGTATCGCACCTGAAGTGTGCCTTGCCATGAGTCACTCAAGGGGTACAAGAGTGATCCAAGAATGGATCACAGGACAGCGGTCAAAGTTATCCTTAGTAACTAGTGGACTAAGGAATTTTCTCGATTATGGAGGTGGTAAAAGAGTTCGTCGTAAAGGGTTACGCCGATGCAAACTTTGACACTAATCCAGATTATTCTGAGTAGTAAACTGGATTCGTATAGTAGAACAGTTATTTGGAATAGCTCCAAATAGAGCGTGGTAGCTGCATCTAGAAGATGACATAGAAATTTGTGAAGTACATACGGATCTGAATGTTTCAGACCCGTTGACTATAACCTCTCTCACAAGCATAACATGATCAAACCTAGATCTCATCGAGTGTTAATCACATGGTAAATGTGAACTAGATTATTGGCTCTAGTAAACTCTTTGGGTGTTAGTCACATGGGGATGTGACCTTGAGTGTTAATCACATATCGATGTGAACTAGATTATTGACTCTAGTGCAAGTGGGAGACTGTTGGAAATATGCCCTAGAGGCAATAATAAATTGATTATTATTATATTTCCTTGTTCATGATAATCGTTTATTATCCATGCTAGAATTGTATTGATAGGAAACTCAGATACATGTGTGGATACATAGACAACACCATGTCCCTAGTAAGCCTCTAGTTGACTAGCTCGTTGATCAATAGATGGTTATGGTTTCCTGACCATGGACATTGGATGTCATTGATAACGGGATCACATCATTAGGAGAATGATGTGATGGACAAGACCCAATCCTAAGCATAGCACTAGATCGTGTAGTTCGTATGCTAAAGCTTTTCTAATGTCAAGTATCATTTCCTTAGACCATGAGATTGTGCAACTCCCAGATACCGTAGGAATACTTTGGGTGTGCCAAACGTCACAACATAACTGGGTGACTATAAAGGTACACTACAGGTATCTCCGAAAGTGTCTGTTGGGTTGGCACGAATCGAGACTGGGATTTGTCACTCCGTGTGACGGAGAGGTGTCTCTGGGCCCACTCGGTAGGACATCATCATAATGTGCACAATGTGATCAAGGAGTTGATCACGAGATTATGTGTTACGGAACGAGTAAAGAGACTTGCTGGTAACGAGATTGAACAAGGTATCGGGATACCGACGATCGAATCTCGGGCAAGTACAATACCGCTAGACAAAGGGAATTGTATACGGGATTGATCGAATCCTCGACATCGTGGTTCATCCGATGAGATCATCGTGGAACATGTGGGAACCAACATGGGTATCCAGATCCCGCTGTTGGTTATTGACCGGAGAACGTCTCGGTCATGTCTGCATGGTTCCCGAACCCGTAGGGTCTACACACTTAAGGTTCAATGACACTAGGGTTATAAAGGAAGTTTGTATGTGGTTACCGAATGTTGTTCGGAGTCCCGGATGAGATCCCGGACGTCACGAGGAGTTCCGGAATGGTCCGGAGGTAAAGATTTATATATGGGAAGTCCTGTTTTGGTCACCGGAAAAGTTTCGGGGTTTATCGGTAACGTACCGGGACCACCGGGAGGGTCCCGAGGGTCCACCAAGTGGGGCCACCAGCCCCAAAGGGCTTCATGGGCTAAGTGTGGAAGGGGACCAGCCCCAGGTGGGCTGGTGCGCCGCCCCCCCACAAGGGCCCAAGGCGCAAGGGAGAGGAGAAGGGGGCAAACCCTAGGGCAGATGGGCCCTAAGGCCCATCCTGGTGCGCCTCCCTCTCCCCCTCCCCCTTGGCCACCCCCCTTAGATGGGACCTAGGCTGGCCGCCACCCCTAGGGGTGGAAACCCTAAAGGGGGCGCAGCCCCTCCCCTTCCCCTATATATAGGTTGAGGTTTGGGCTGCTCATAACACGCGAGTTCCTCTCCTCTATATGACGCAGCCCTGCATCTCTCCTTCCTCCTCTCCCGCGGTGCTTGGTGAAGCCCTGCAGGATAGCCACGCTCCTCCATCACCACCACGCCGTTGTGCTGCTGCTGGATGGAGTCTTCCTCAACCTCTCCCTCTCTCCTTGCTGGATCAAGGCATGGGAGACGTCGTCGGGCTGTACGTGTGTTGAACGCGGAGGTGCCGTCCGTTCGGCACTAGGATCTCCGGTGATTTGGATCACGACGAGTACGACTCCTTCAACCCCGTTCTCTTGAACGCTTCCGCATAGCGATCTACAAGGGTATGTAGATGCACTCTCCTTCCCTACGTTGCTGGTTTCTCCATAGATAGATCTTGTTGACACGTAGGAAAATTTTGAATTTCTGCTACGTTCCCCAACACTAATCACACAACTAATACATGCATATTAATCTCCTTCTTAAAAGTTCAATGAGGTGCGGGATAAGCTCCTACCGGAGGATCGCGTAGGAGCAATTCAAGAGGAAATAGCGGGATTTTTGCTCGACCAGATCATAGATCCCAAAGGAGAATACCATTACCCGCTACCGCAGTAATGCCTCCATGTAGGTGAAATTGTATATACCAAATTGTATATGTATACATGTGTATGTGTGAATGATGGTGCAAGACATTCGATGATATATATATATATATATGATCGATTCTACGAGAAATTCTATTTATATATATGCATAACGTGTACAATATGTAGTATCGTAAAATACCAGCAAATGAAAAAAAATTAAATGGAAAACACAAAATTAAAGGAAAAAGAAATCATGAACCCCAAACCCCCCAAACGTTCTAGTAATGGTTGGTGTTACCAACCGGTACTAAAGGTCTCCCCACCCCCTGCGCTAGCTCGTGCCACGTGGTGCCCCTTCAGTGGCGGTTCGTGTTGAACCCGTACTAAAGGGGGGGGACCTTTTGTGCCGGTTACAGAACCGACACTAATGGGCCTTACGAACCGGTGATGCAGCCCGGTTCTGCACTAGTGAGAGGTACACTGGCAACGACCAAATTCACGTAGCCAACGGGTCGGGTATGGCTATTGATCACATTGGTCACACAACTATTTCAACTCGAGGTCGTGATCTATATCTCAACAATGTTCTTCACATTTTGGATGCTACAAATAATCTAATCTCAGCAAGCAAACTTGCTCTTGATAATGACACCTTTGTTGGAATTCACCCTCATTTTTTCTTGTCAAGGATATGGAAACGAGGAAGGTTCTACTTCGAGGCAGGGATAGGAAAGGTCTCTATCCTGTCAAGCACGTCGGAACCAACGTCAAGAAGCAAGTTCTAAGTGTCACCAAACCATCTTCGGATTGGTGGCACCGACGTTTTGGTCACCCATCTTCCATCCTTGGTAGTAAGATCATTAGTAAAAGAAACTCCCGTGTGCTAGTAGTGATGACAATAAACTTGTATGTGACTCCTGTCAAAAAGGCAAAAGTCACCAGTTACCTTATCCTCAATCTATGAGTGAATCAAAATTTCCTTTGGAGCATAATTTCTCCGATGTTCACTAGTAGAAAAAGGGCCATTGGAACGGGTTCGTAAGGCCCATCTGTCCCGGTTGGCGAACCGAGACTAAAGGGTCATTACTAATTCCCTAGGCCTTTAGTCCCGGTTCTTACATGAACCGGGATAGATGGGCCTCCATGTGGCCGCAGCGGCGAGCCCAGGCAGGAGGGCCTTTGGTCCCAGTTGGCAACCGGGACCAAAAGGCATCCACACGTCAGTAGCTGGCAGGAGCTGAGGTTTTTGTTTTTTTGAAAGGGGTGGTTTAGGGGTTTTGGGGGTTAATTTAGGTTGTTAGCTAGCTAATAGAGAGAAGTGCCCTCTCTTATCTCTATGCTTGGTTTACAAACGCTACTGCTATGCCTAAACATGGCTTAGATTGAAGTGAAGGCAATATGTGGTGCATGTCGAAAGTAATACTAATCCTAATTAACTTGATCAAGTTTGGATTGTACTACTTTCGACATGCACAACATGCATGTTGCCTTCACTTCAATCCAATTCATGTTCATTTCACCCACTGATATATAACTCTTCATGCTCGCATCATGCATCTTCATAATAACAAGTCCTACTAATCATCATCATACAACTTCTACTCGTTATTAATAACAAGCCATACGATCATCATCCTCATAGCCATCGAACCAACCCTACTTAATTGTTCTTAGCACATGATCATCAATATTAGGTAGGACCTAAATACCCTCTTTAAGGTAAAATAGCATAAAACAATATAGACCCCAACTCTCCATTATGGAGAATGGAGATCATCCTGTCTCCAATTCTTGCGCTTCGCTTCCTTTTGCTTCCAAGAACCTCTCCTTACGACTGTCCATACATTTTTCCATTCTTTAATTAGCATTTCTCCACTTCTTTTGGAAATCTGGTATGGACAGTTCAGATTCGTAGGATGACCTGGATGTATGTTCAAAACATCAAGGCTACCATTCTGAATACATCAAATGAGGCACACAATCCATCGGGGTTCTCTGTTGAAAAACATAGTAATAACTTCATAGTTAGCAATGATGTACTAGTTTTAGAAGTATGCAAAAGATGCACGGATGTCGTAATAGTAAAAAATCTTACCAGGGCATCTCCATGGTAGTTACCGTGGTTCAACACATGCACTAGTGGCACGTATTGACCATAATGTTGAGGAGTTTGATTGTAGATATTGTAATTCTCAATATGAGTACAAAATGCGATCAGATGATTTTTCTCCTGATAAGTTAATTCGGAGCCATCAGTGTAGTGGGTTTTGTCTACCATCTTCCGCACAATCTTTGAACAATGAAATAAGTTGTCAACTATTTTGAAATAAACAATATAAATTAGTTAATAACTATGTTTGAGAAACTCACACAGCGGTAGAATTGGAGGCGTATCAACAAGGACCCAAATGTCCATATTGTCTTGCTCGATTTCAGGATCACCAAGGTCCATGGCGACAAGCATATCCTCTTGAAAACCATACATCTTGCAAAGTGCTTCCCATTTTTTGCAACCAAAATGGGTTACGCTCTTAGAATTGTATAGTTTTACTTCAAAATCCATTCCATGATGGGTCCTTAGGTGAATTTTCTTTGTTTCCATCCTTTCATGGTCTTCAAAACCCATCCTCTCCAAGACATAGCGTTTTGCATGACATGGAATAAGCTAGTCGAATTATAAAAGATGAAAATTACACGTTGAAATAGTTGAAGTCGTGCTTAATTACGAAAAAACACTTGTCATCGTTGCGTACCATTTCAACATCGAAGGTCTCCTCGAGCTTAATGCTGAAGCGCCGACCTTCGTCTAGGTGAGGCCTGTCGCACAGACCTCCGTCATCTTGGCACCCGTCGCACTCCCCCGGGAGACTTTCCTCGTCTGAGTACGACATTTCCTACATCATATGAGCATTCAAACTTGATGACCATTACATTTCAATGGTTGAAAATATGAGCAAAAACATTTCAAAATATCTTATAGGACTCATATTGACATGGAGATTTGGCTGGTCTCACCTCGAGGTCGGAGGGGGGTCGGTGACGGGGACGGCGGCGGGGATGATGGAGGGGGCTCCTAGATTGATGCAAAAACAAAAACCCTATAACCTATCAACTAATCAAATGCATACGCCTTGCATGGTGCTCTCCAATTTTAGCATTCAAAGTAGGAGTATTTTTCCAATTTGAGCATTCAATAAGCAAAACCAAATCGTAAACTAAAGTAGTATTCAAATTAGCATGCATTCAATTATAAGCAAAACTACATCATCTCTTGCGTCTATGCATTATCGAATATTATCACTAATACACCTCGAATACTATCATACATATAGCATCGCTAATACATCTAGAACAGTAGCGCCCGACGGGTATCGGCGCGGGCGGTGGACACCCAAAGAGAAGGAACCATCACAGGATCATAGCTCCAGTGAGATCCCTGAAGAACCTGCCAGGTATTGTCGAACCTGCCCTCCAACGCAACCATGTAGCGACGGACGTGCTCGTCCTCCTCGCTGACACGGTGACGTACCACCTCCGCGGTGTCCGGAAGCCTCGACACCATCACTAGCCCATGTGACCGCCACCAAACAAGGATCGGGTCAACGACGAGCTGGCTCCTCACCAACCTGCGCCGCCCGAAAGGTAGCACCTCCCAATACTAGCCCGGCGGAGCCCAGTCCTGGACATGGCCCCTCTAATCAAGCCGGACTCCTCCGCCGAGTCTACAACGAGGATGCGGGATAGGCATCGTCGACGTCGATGCGGGAATAATTTCTTGAACTAAAAAAATAAACTAGTTCTATTAATTTTCTTGCTAAAATAAACTACTTCTATAGTAAAATAAAGTAGTTTTATTAAATAACCTAGTTCAACTACTAAGCACTTACTATAAATAAAATAAAGTAGTACTTATTAAAAATGAACTACTTCTATTGTAAAATAAAGTAGTTTTATTAAATCAAATAGTTCAACTACTATATTCGCAAAAAAAAACTAGTTCAACTACTAAGCACTTACTATAAATAAAATAAAGTAGTACTTACTAAAAATATACTAGTTTAACTAGTTCTATTATTTATTGACGCCCCCCCCCCCCTCATGTCGAAGTTATCAGGGAGGGCGTATATCGAAAACGACATACCTGATAAAAAATAAGAAGAGGAAGAAGAAGAAGAAAAAAAAGAGGAGAAGAAGAAAGGAATAGAGGAGAAGATTGAAAAAAAAGAAGAAAAAAAAGAGGAGAAGAAGAAAGGAATATAGTCTTCTCCTCTATTCCTTTCTTCTTATCCCCTATTTTTTCTTCTTCTTTTTTCCTCTTATTATTTATTTCTCCACGTCTTCCTCTCCTCTTCTTCTCGTTCTTCTTCTCCTTATTTTCCTTTTTCCTCTCCTTCTTTTTCTTCTTCATCCTTCTTCCTTCTTCCTCTTTTCTTCCTTTTCATTATTTTACTTTGCCCTCTCCGATCCACTAACCTAGAATCTACTATCCTAAAATGCACTAGCAGTATTACTAATAACCTAAAATGCACTAAATCAATTAACGTTAAATGTAACTTTTGCAACACAATTTTTTTCTAAATATGCATATATATATGAACATATATATACATAAATTGACAAAAAAATTCTATGAACAAAAAAATACATCAATGCATACATATCCATGGATCATACATACATCTGCATATATATACATATACATACAACATCCATATATACATACATCAATGGATTACAAAAAAGTCTATGAAGAAAAAACCAGAGAGCAGGCCGGGGCGGCGGCGCGCGGCAAAGCAGAGCAGGCCAAGGCGGTGGCGGCGGCGCGCGGCAAGCACAACAGGCAGGGGCGGCGTGTGGGGGGAGGGAGGGGGCTCACTGGGCGGCGACGACGAGGCGTGGCCGAGGGCGGCGACGGCGAGGTCGGGGCAGAGGGCGGCCACGTCGGGGCAGGGGTGGCGCGGGGCGGCGACGGCGTCGGGGCGGCGCGGGATGGCGTCGAAGGGGCGTGGGACGGTGCGCGGTGACGAAGGCGATGGCGAGGCAGAGTGCAGCCTGGCAGCGGCGTTGGGCGGGATCGAAGAACTGAACGAAAATTTTCACAAGTGTTGTTTATATAGACAGAGCATTGGTCCCGGTTGGTGGCACCAACCGGGACCAATGCCCCCTTTAGTCCTTGTTGGTGGCACCAACCGGGACTAAAGGTTTGGCATTGGTTCCGGTTGTTACCATGAACCGGTACCAATGCGTACCTTTAGTCCCGGTTGGTGGCACCAACCGAGACTAAAGGCCTGCCCGCGTCGCGGCATGAAATTTAGTTCCACATCGCTAGTTGAGGGAGCGAGTGTGGTTTATAAGCCCCACTCCCGCAGCCCTCTCGAGCTCCTCTCAAATGCAGGCTTTCGGGCCTAAACACACTATACCTGCCTATGGGCCTACTGGGCCTTCTGCGGGCCTGAATCCTGGCCCATGGGTGGGTTTCTAGTCGTATTCAGGCCGTGGTGGCCCATTAGGTGGCAATTTTTTTTCCATTTTTTGTTTTCTTTGTTGTTTTTTTATTTTTTTTCTACTTACAACAAAATACTTACTCTTGCTATTTTTATTTATTTTATTAAGGTTTATTTTATTTTATTTTATTTTGTTTTGTTTCTACTTATTTATTTTATAAAAGTTTATTTTATTTTATTATATTTTATTTTATTTTGTTTCTACTTATTTATTTTATAAAAGTTTATTTTATTTTATTTTGTTTCTACTTATTTTTTTTTTTCTACTTATTTATAAAAGTTTATTTTGTTTTTACTTATTTATTTTAATTTCTTTTTTGCTTTTTGTATTTATTTTATGAAAATTATTTTTGCTTTTAATGATTTGAACAGAAAATATTTTGATAATTTTAGTTGCATAAATTCTATATAATTTTAGTTTCAGTAATACTAGAGGTTTATAAGCCCTGAGTGCAGAGACGATGAAGGGGAGGCGCAATGTTCACATGCACGTTGCTTAGCTTCAGGCCTTGAGGAAGTGGTGTAGACTGCACGAAGCTATCAGGGTTTCGGACGAAAACTACACATAGCTCCGTGTAGTCTACACTATTTCTTCAAGGGTCATGGCAAAAATTGGATGCACTTCATGTACAAAACGGACAATTTGTTTCGGGATATCAGGGTTTCATACAGAAACTCATCTGTTACAACAAGCATTTCAAATGAACTACGAAAAGGTTGAAAGTTGGCATAGTATCATCATAATAGTTGTGGAGAGAAAGTCTTCACTTTTTCTTCGCTTATGTCCTTTGCTTATTGCGCCGTAACCATGGATAATCTTCATCGTTTATCAGGATGCTTGGGTCAGCCTTGACTTTGAAGGGAGGAATTTCATGAAACTTTTCATAATCTTCAGACATGTCTATCTTGCCCTCCACTCCCACGATGCCCATTTTTCCTGAAAGAACTATGTGGCGCTTTGGCTCATCGTATGATGTATTCGCTTCCTTATCTTTTCTTTTTCTCAGTTTGGTAGACATGTCCTTCACATAGATAACCTGTGCCACATCATTGGCTAGGACGAACGGTTCGTCAGTGTACCCAAGATTGTTCAGATCCACTGTTGTCATTCCGTATTGTGGATCTACCTGTACCCCGCCTCCTGACAGATTGATCCATTTGCACTTAAACAAAGGGACCTTAAAATCATGTTCGTAGTCAAGTTCGCATGTGTCCACTATGTAACCATAATATGTGTCCATTCCCCTCTTGGTTGTTGCATCAAAGCGGACACCGCTATTTTGGTTGGGGCTCTTTTGATCTTGGGCGATCGTGTAAAATGTATTCCCATTTATCTCGTATCCTTTGTAAGTCAGTGCAGTCGAAAATGGTCCCCTGGACAACGAGTACAACTCATCACAAACAGTGTTGTCACCTCTGAGATGTGTTTCCAACCAACTGCTGAAAGTCCTGATGTGTTCACATGTAATCCAGTTGTCACACTGCTCTGGGTGTTTGGAGCGTAGACTGTTCTCGTGTTCATCGACATATGGGGTCACCAAGGTAGAGTTCCGTAGGACTGTGTAGTGTGATTGAGACCAAGAATACCCGTCCCTACATATTATTGAGTCCCCTCCAAGCGTGCCTTTTCCAGTTAGTCTCCCCCATGCCGCGATTTAGGGAGACCTATCTTCTTAAGGCCAGGAATGAAGTCAACACAAAACCCAATGAGATCCTCTGTTTGATGGCCCATGGAGATGCTTCCTTCTGGCCTAGCGTGGTTACGGACATATTTCTTTAGGACTCCCATGAACCTCTCAAAGGGGAACATATTGTGTGGAAATACGGGGCCCAGAATGACAATCTCGTCGACTAGATGAACTAGGACGTGCGTCATGATATTGAAGAAGGATGGTGGGAACACCAATTCGAAACTGACAAGACATTGCACCACATCACTCCTTAGCCTTGGTATGATTTCTGGATCGATCACCTTCTGAGAGATTGCATTGAGCAATGCACATAGCTTCACAATATGGCTAATCGGACGTTTTCCGGTAGAAGCCCCTGTTGGGGAACGTAGTAATTTCAAAAAAATTCCTACGCACACACAGTATCATGGTGATGCATAGAAACGAGAGGGGAGAGTGTGTCCACGTACCCTCGTAGACCGAAAGCGGAAGCGTTAGCACAACGCGGTTGATGTAGTGGTACGTCTTCACGATCCGGCCGATCCAAGTACTGATCACACGGCACCTCCGAGTTCAGCACACGTTCAGCTCGATGACGTCCCACGAACTCCGATACAGCATAGCTTCACAGGAGAGTTTCGTCAGCACGACGGCGTGATGACGGTGATGATGATGCTACCGACGCAGGGCTTCGCCTAAGCACTGCTATGATATGATCGAGGTGGATTATGGTGGAGGGGGCACCGCACACGGCTGGGAGAGATCAACAGATCAACTTGTGTGTCTAGAGGTGCCCCCTGCCCCCGTATATAAAGGAGCAAGGGGGAGGCCTGCCGGCCCCTATAGGCATGCCAGGAGGAGGAGTCCTCCTCCTAGTAGGAGTAGTACCCCCCTCTTTCCTACTCCTACTAGGAGGGGGAAAGGAAGGGGGAGAGGGAGAAGGAAAGGGGGGCGCCTGATACGTCTCCAACGTATCTATAATTTTTGATTGTTCCATGCTATTATATTATCAACCTTGGATGTTTTATATGCATTTATATGCTATTTTATATGATTTTTGGGACTAACCTATTAACCTAGAGCCCTGTGCCAGTTTCTGTTTTTTCCTTGTTTTAGAGTATCGGAGAAAAGGAAAATCAAACGGAGTCCAATTGACCTGAAACTTCACGGAACTTATTTTTGTACCAGAAGAACCCCACGGAGTATCGGAGATGGACCAGAAGAGTCCCAGGCTGCCCACGAGGGTGGAGGGCGCGCCCACCCCCCTGGGCGCGCCCCCTGCCTCGTAGATAGCCCGGACATCCACCGACGTACTTCTTCCTCCCATATATACCCATCTACCCTAAAAACATCGAGGAGCACAATAGATCGGGAGTTCCATGGCCAGAAGCCTCCGTAGCCACCGAAAACCAATCTAGACCCATTCCGGCACCCTGCCGGAGGGGGAAATCCCTCTCCAGTGGCCATCTTCATCATCCCGGTGCTCTCCATGACGAGGAGGGAGTAGTTCTCCCTCGAGGCTGAGGGTATGTACCAGTAGCTATGTGTTTGATCTCTCTCTCTCTCTCTCGTGTTCTTGAGGTGATACGATCTTGATGTATCGCGAGCTTGGCTATTATAGTTGGATCTTATGATGTTTCTCCCCCTCTACTCTCTTGTAATGGATTGAGTTTTCCCTTTGAAGTCATCTTATCGGATTGAGTCTTTAAGGATTAGATAACACTTGATGTATGTCTTGCGTGGGATACCCGTGGTGACAATTGGGTATTCTATTGATCCACTTGATGTATTTTTGGTGATCAACTTGCGGGTTCTGCCCATGAACCTATGCATAGGGTTTGGCACACGTTTTCGTCTTGACTCTCCGGTAGAAACTTTGGGGCACTCTTTGACGTTCTTTGTGTTGGTTGAATAGATGAATCTGAGATTGTGTGATGCATATCGTATAATCATACCCACGGATACTTGAGGTGACATTGGAGTATCTAGGTGACATTAGGGTTTTGGTTGATTTGTGTCTTAAGGTGTTATTCTAGTACGAACTCTTGAATAGATCGATCAGAAAGAATAACTTTGAGGTGGTTTCATACCCTACCATAATCTCTTCGTTTGTTCTCGGCTATTAGTGAGTTTCGAGTGACTCTTTGTTGCATGTTGAGGGATAGTTATATGATCCAATTATGTTATTATTGTTGAGGGAACTTGCACTATTGAAAGTATGAACCCTAGGCCTAGTTTCAACGCATTGCAATACCGTTTATGCTCACTTTTATCATTCGTTACCCTGCTGTTTTTATATTTTCAGATTACGAAAACTATTATCTACTATCCATATAGCACCTGTATCACCATCTCTTCGCCGAACTAGTGCACCTATACAATTTACCATTGTATTGGGTGTGTTGGGGACACAAGAGACTCTTTGTTATTAAGTTGCAGGGTTGCTTGAGAGAGACCATCTTCATCCTACGCCTCCTACGGATTGATAAACCTTAGGTCATCCACTTGAGGGAAATTTGCTACTGTCCTACAAACCTCTGCACTTGGAGGCCAAACAACGTCTACAAGAAGAAGGTTGTGTAGTACACATCAAGCTCTTTTCTGGCGCCGTTGTCGGGGAGGTTAGCGCTTGAAGGTATATCTTTAGATCTTGCAATCAAATTTTTTTGTTTCTTGTTTTAGCACTAGTTTAGTTTATAAAAGAAAACTAAAAAAATATGGAACTAAGGGTACCTCATATGCTTCATCTTTTTAATATCTATCATGAAAATAAGGATTCCGATAATTGTGCTCAAGTGCTAGAAGAAGAATGCATTAGAATGTTTTGCACTAAATATTTGAATGATGAGGATGATTGCAATGTTGTTAGTATGAATTCCCTGACTATCTATGATGCTAATGATATGCAAAGCCATGAGCTTTGGGAAGCTATGTTTGATGAAGATGATATTTTTTGTCCCCCAAGTTTTGATGATCAAATTTATTATGATGAAAGCATGCCTCCTATTTATGATGATTATATTGATGAAAGTGGATTTGGAGAGGTCATGACTTTATTTAGTGATGATTCCACTATTTAGTAGACATCAGTGCAGCCCCCCTCTCCTAGTCCAATTTGGACCAGAGGGGGAGGGGCACGCGGCCTTCCCTAGGCCAGCCCCCCCTCTCTCCACTAAGGCCCATAAGGCCCATTATTTCTCCCGAGGGGGGGGGGGTTCCGGTAACCCTCCGCACTCCGGTTTTCTTCGGAACCACCCAGAACACTTCCGGTGTCCGAATATAGTCATCCAATATATCGATATTTACGTCTCGACCATTTCGAGACTCCTCGTCATGTCCGTGATCATATCCGGGACTCCAAACTATCTTCGGTACATCAAAACACAAAAACTCATAATACCGATCGTCACCGAACTTTAAGCGTGCGGACCCTACGGGTTCGAGAACTATGTAGACATGATCGAGGCACGTCTCTAGTCAATAACTAATAGTGGAACCTGGATGCTTATATTGGCTCCCACATATTCTACAAAGATCTTTATCGGTCAAACCGCATAACAACATACGTTGTTCCCTTTGTCATCGGTATGTTACTTGCCCGAGATTCAATACCTAGTTCAATCTCGTCACCGACAACCCTCTTTACTCGTTCCGTAATACATCATCCCGCAACTAACTCAGTAGTTACAATGCTTTCAAGACTTATAGTGATGTGCATTACTGACTGGGCCCAGAGATACCTCTCCGACAATCAGAGTAACAAATCCTAATCTTGATCTATGCCAACTCAACAATTACCATCGGAGAAACCTATAGAGCACCTTTATAATCACCCATTTACGTTGTGACGTTTGGTAGGACAGAAAGTGTTCCTCCGGTAATCGGGAGTTGCATAACCTCATAGTCATTGGAACATGTATAAGTCATGAAGAAAGCAATTGCAATAAACTAAACGATCAAGTGCTAAGCTAACGGAATGGGTCAAGTCAATCACATCATTCTCCTAATGATGTGATCCCGTTAATCAAATGACAACTCATGTATATGGTTAGGAAACTTAACCATCTTTGATTAATGAGCTAGTCAAGTAGAGGCATACTAGTGACACTCTGTTTGTCTATGTATTCACACATGTACTCAGTTTCCGGTTAATACAATTCTAGCATGAATAATAAACTTTTATCATGATATGAGGAAATAAATAATATCTTTATTATTGCCTCTAGGGCATATTTCCTTCAGTCTCCCAGTTGCACTAGGGTCAATAATCTAGTTCACATCTTTATGTGTCACATCACCATGTGACTAATACCCAAAGGGTTTACTAGAGTCAATAATCTAGTTCACATTGCTATGTGATTAACACCCAAAGAGTGATCATGTTTTGCTTGTGAGAGAAGTTTAGTCTACGGGTCTGCAACATTCAGATCCGTATGTATTTCACAAATTTCTATGTCTACAATGCTCTGCACGTAGCTATTCTTGCTAATTGCTCCCACTTTCAATATGTATCCAGATTGAGACTTAGATTCATCTAGATCGATGTAAAAAGCTTGCATCGACGTAACTCTTTACGACAAACTCTTTTTATCACCTCCATAACCGAGAAATATTTCCTTAGTCCTATAAGGATAATTTTAACCGCTGTCCAGTGATCTAATCCTAGATCACTATTGCGCTCCCTTGCCAGAATCATCCTAAGGTATACAATAGGACTAGTAAATAGCATAGCATACTTTATAGAACCTATGACTGAGACATAGGGACTGCCTTTTCATTTTCTTTCTATTTTCTGCCGTGGTCGGGTTTTGAGTCTTTACTCAACTTCACACCTTGCAACACAGCCAAGAACTCCATCTTTGACTGTTCCATTTTGAACTACTTCAAAATCTTGTCAGCGTATGTACTCATTGAAAAAACTTATCAAGCGTCTTGATCTATCTCTATAGATCTTGATGCTCAATGTGTAAGCAGCTTCATCAAGGTCTTTCTTTGAAAAACTCTTTTCAAACACTCTTTTATGATTTGCAGAAAATTCTACATTATTTCTAATCAACAATATGTCATTCACATATACTTGTCAGAAATGCTGTAGTGCTCCCACTCACTTTCTTGTAAATACTGGCTTCACCGCAAGTCTGTATAAAACCATATGCTTTCATCAACTCATCAAAGTGCATATTCCAACTCCGGGATGCTTGCACGAGTCCATAGATGGATCGATGGAGCTTGCTCATTTTGTTAGCACCTTTTAGGATCGACAAAACCTTCTGGTTGCATCATATACAACTCTTCTTTAAGAAATCCATGAAGGAATACGGTTTTGACATCCATTTGCCAGATTTCATAAAATGCGGCAATTCCTAACATGATTCAGACAGAATTTTAAGCATCGATACGATTGAGAAAATCTCATCGTAGTCAACACCTTGAACTTGTCGAAAATATTTTGCGACAATTCGAGCTTTGTAGATAGCAACACTACTATCAGCGTCCGTCTTCCTCTTGAAGATCCATTTATTCTTAATGATTCACCGATCATCGGGCAAGTCAATCAAAGTCCATACTTTGTTCTCATACATGGATCCCATCTCAGATTTCATGGTCTAAAACCATTTCGTGGAATCTGGGCTCATCATCGCTTCCTCATAGTTCGTAGGTTCGTCATGGTTAAGTAATATGACATCCAGAATAGGATTACCGTACTACTATGGTGCGGATCTCACTCTGGTTTACCTACGAGGTTCGGTTGTAACTTGATATGAAGTTACATGATCATCATCATTAGCTTCCTCACTAGTTGGTGTAGGAGTCACTGGAACAGATTTCTATGATGAACTACTTTCCAATAAGGGAGCAGGTACGGTTACCTCATCAAGTTCTACTTTCCTCCCACTCACTTCTTTCGAGAGAAACTCCTTCTCTAGAAAGGATCCATTCTTAGCAACGAATGTCTTGCCTTCGGATCTGTGATAGAAGGTGTACCCAACTGTCTCCTTTGGGTATCCTATGAAGACACATTTCTCCGATCTAGGTTTGAGCTTATCAGGATGAAACTTTTTTCACATAAGCATCGCAACCCAAAACTTTAAGAAACGACAACTTTGGTTTCTTGCCAAACCACAGTTCATATAGCTTCGTCTCAACGGATTTAGATGGTGCCCTATTTAACGTGAATGCAGTTGTCTGTAATGCATAACCCCAAAACGATAGTGGTAAATTGGTAAGAGAGATTGCACCATATCTAATATAGTACGGTTACGATGTTCCGACACACCATTATGCTGTGGTGTTCCAGGTGGCGTGAGTTGCGAAACTATTCCGCATTGTTTCAAATGAAGACCAAACTCGCAACTCAAATATTCTCCTCCATGATAAGATCGTAGAAACTTTATTTTTTTGTTACGATGATTTTCCACTTCACTCTAAAATTATTTGAAATTTCCAAATGTTTCAGAATTATGTTTCATCAAGAAGATGTACCCATATCTTACTCAAATCATCTGTGAAGGTCAGAAAATAACGATACCTACCGCGAGCCTCAACACTCAACGGACAACATACATCAGTATGTATTATTTCCAACAAGTCTGTTGCTTGCTCCATTGTTCTGGAGAACTGAGTCTTAGTCATCTTGCCCATGAGGCATGGTTCGCAAGCATCAAACGATTCATAATCAAGTGATTCCAAAAGCCCATCAGCATGGATTTTCTTCATTTGCTTTACACCAATATGACCTAAATGGCAGTGCCACAAATAAGTTGCACTATCATTATTAACTTTGCATCTTTTGGCTTCAATATTATGAATATGTGTATCACTACGATCGATATTCAATAAACCATTCACCTTGGGTGTATGACTATTGAAGGTTTGATTCATGCAGATAGAACAACAATTATTGTCTGACTTTAAATGAATAACCGTATTGCAATAAGCATGATCAAATCATATTCATGCTTAACGCAAACACCAAATAACATTTATTTAGGTTCAACACTAATCCCGAAAGTATAAGGAGTGTGCGATGATGATCATATCAATCTTGGAACCACTTCCAACACACATCGTCACTTCAGCCTTAACTAGTCTTTGTTCATTCTGCAACTCCCGTTTAGAGTTACTAATCTCAGGAACTGAACTAGTATCAAATACCTAGGGGTTGCTATAAACACTAGTAAAGTACACATCAATAACATTTATATCAAATATACCTTTGTTCACTTTACCATACTTCTTATCCGCCAAATACTTGGGGCAGTTCTGCTTACAGTGACCAGTCCCTTTGCAGTAGAAGCACTTAGTCTCAGGCTTAGGTCTAGACTTGGGCTTCTTCACTTGAGCAGCAATTTGCTTGCCGTTCCTCTTGAAGTTCCCCTTCTTCCCTTTGCCCTTTTCTTGAAACTAGTGGTCTTATCAACCATCAACACTTGATGCTTTTCTTGATTTCTACCTTCCTCGATTTCTACATCACGAAGAGCTTGGGAATCGTTTCCGTTATCCCTTGCATATTATAGTTCATCACTAAGTTCTAGTAACTTGGTGATAGTGACTAGAGAACTTTGTCAATTACTATCTTATATGGAAGATTAACTCCGACTTGATTCAAGAAATTGCAGTACCCAGACAATCTGAGCACATGCTCATTGGTTGAGCTATTCTCCTCCATCTTTGTAGGCAAAGTACTGTGAGAGGTCTTCTACCTCTCGACATGGGCATGAGTATGAAATACTAATTTCAACTCTTGGAACATCTTATATGCTCCATGGCGTTCAAAACATTCTTGAAGTCCCGGTTCTAAGCTGTAAAGCATGGTGCACTAAACTATCAAGTAGTCATCATACTGAGCTTTGCCAAACGTTCATAACGTCTGCATATGCTCCTGCAATAGGTCGGTCACCTAGCGGTGCATCAAGGACATAATTCTTCTGTGCAGCAATGAGGATAGTCCTCAGATCACGGAGCTAGTCCACATCATTGCTACTAACATCTTTCAACATAGTTTTCTCGAGGAACATATCAAATTAAATAGGGAAGCTATACGAAAGCAATTGATCTACCAGATAGATATGCAAATACTATCAGGACTAAGTTCATGATAAATTTAAAGTTCATAATCATATTACTTAAGAACTCCCACTTAGACAGACATCCCTCTAATCATGTAAATGATCACGTGATCCATATCAACTAAACCATGTCCGATCATCACGTGAGATGGAGTAGTTTTCAATGGTGAACATCACTATGTTGATCATATCTACTATATGATTCATGCTCGACCTTTCGGTCTCCAGTGTTCTGAGGCCATATCTGCATATGCTAGGCTCGTCAAGTTTAACTCGACTATTCCGCGTGTCCAAAACTGGCTTGCACCCGTTGTATGTGAACGTAGACCTTATCACACCCGATCATCACGTGGTGTCTCAGCATGAAGAACTGTCGCAACGGTGCATACTCAGGGAGAACACTTATACCTTGAAATTTAGTGAGAGATCATCTTATAATGCTACCGCCGAGCTAAGCAAAATAAGATGCATAAAGGATAAACATCATATGCAATCAAAATATGTGAAATGATATGGCCATCATCATCTTGTGCTTTTGATCTCCATCTCCAAAGTACCGTCCTGATATCCATCGTCACCGGCATGACACCATGATCTCCATCATCTTGATCTCTATCAATGTGTCGTCATATGGTCGTCTCACCAAATATTGCTTTTGCAACTATTGCTATCGCATAGTGATAAAGTAAAGCAATTATTTGGCGCTAGCATCTTATGCTATAAAGAGACAACCATAAGGCTTCTGCCAGTTGCCGATAACTTCAAGAAAACATGGTCATCTCATACAACAATTTATATCTCATCATGTATTGACCATATCACATCACAACATGCCCTACAAAAACAAGTTAAACGTCTTCTACTTTGTTGTTGCAAGTTTTACGTGGCTGCTACGGGGTGAGCAAGAATCGTTCTTACCTATGCATCAAAAACCACAACGTAGCATAGTGATTGCTTTTTGATCTTAGAAAGAACCCTGTTCATTGAAACCAATTCAACTAAAGTTGGAGAAACTAAAACCCACTAGCCACCTGTGTGCGAAGCACGTCGGTAGAACCAGTCTCGCGTAAGCGTACGCGTAATGTCGGTCTAGGCCGCTTCATCCAACAATGTCGCTGAATCAAGAATCAACTAGTGACGGCAAGCAATATGTATATACCCACCCCCATAACTCCTTTATGTTCTACTCGTGCATATAACATCTACGCATAAACCTGGCTCTGATACCACTGTTGGGTAACGTAGTAATTTCAAAAAAAATCCTACACACAGGATCATGGTGATGCATAGCAACGAGAGGGGAGAGTGTGTCCACGTACCCTTGTAGACCGAAAACGGAAGCGTTAGCACAACGCGGTTGATGTAGTCGTACGTCTTCACGATCCGACCGATCCAAGTAACAAACGCATGGCACCTCCGAGTTCAGCACATAATCAATTGTAAGTATAGTGGGGTTTTTACGCCCAAACTGCGAGTGTCGTGTTCTCCATAGGGACTAGGCGACAACAACGATGCTCGACTAAAGCTAGGTGAATAATTCAGATGATGATTGCGAGGAAATATAGACCTAAACTAACCAAAGGCGACGACAAAGAAAATGCAAAGAGCACAGGGAGATTCAGATTTTACTCAGTCTTTTTGGTATTATTTTTTTATTTGAGGAAATAGAAACTACAGGCAAACATCCTAAACAAAGGGGATTAACAAGACAAGATCACATTTATGTATACAAAAGTAGCAAGTATAAGATACACATAAGGAACAGAGTTATATGACAGGAGATAGATGATTCATATCACAAACATATATGTCACACGGATAAAGCTAGCACTGATCACACATAACATGCACTATATCTTACAAGTACGATACTGAACAATTAGCAATTCCAAGAACTAGTCTGATCTGAACATTACAACACACACACTGCTCAATGTTTACAGAACTTTAGAGAATTAACCACAATCACGAATATACAACACCACGGTTAGTAGAATTAACAACGATCACAAAGATACGTATGACTCAAAACATATATATGACAGTACAAGTCTGACTCAACAATGAGCAGCTCAACCACTCACAATTTCACATACATTGTAGTAACTAAAACATAGAGGAGGCACGAATCATGTATACCGAACAATACGCAAAGTTTACATTACAGTTTTCAGAAATTACAAAGAGTGAGAGGGGGAAAGAAGCTCAGGTTTGTGAAACAGCAACAATAGTAGTAGGCGGTTCAGACTTTAGAGAAGAACAATAGTTATGGTTCAGAGAAGGAGGGAATTAAGGAGAAAGGAGCAGCAGCAGGATTTGAGGAAGCAGCATCAAAGATGTGAGAGGAATTGGGAGAAGGTGGAGCTGCAGCGAGGCAAAGGAAGAAGAAGACAAGGGAAGCAGAGGAAGCAGCAGTAGATGGAGAAGAGAAGAAGAATCAGTGGCAAGGTTTGGGAAGGAGGAGCGGCATCTGGGCGTCAAGGAGAGGGAGCAGCAGATGTTGATGGAGTGGCGCGGCGGCGGCAGAGAATGATGGACGATGCTGCTAGCTGGCTGGGAGGATGGCGCTGGTGGAGATGGCGGAGATGGTGGTGACTTGCGGCGCTGATGGATGGGAGGCACACCACCACGCCGGCCTAGCCGGGCGGTGGCCGGAGGTGGAGAAGGAGGCGGAGGAAGATGGGGATGTGAAGCCAGGCCCTAAGGGGATCGGTGGCTAGCGCTAGGGATTTGATCCCACGATTAGATTTGCCACTTTTTTGATTTGGCCCTCCTGCTCCCTTGTTTCTTCACAAGCACATCCCTTCCCTTCTCTAGTTTGGCCCTCGGTTTCTTCTTCCTTCATGCTCAGGTCCCCCCTTCTTTCTTTCCCTTCCTTGTCTTGTATTCTTCGGCCTCTTAGTCAGAATCTTGAGGTTTATAGTGCCTTTGTGCACTTTTCTGCAGAAGAAACAAATGACGAGTAAATGATCTTTTATATGATTTTCATCCAAATATATCAGAGTTCATAGTAAGAATGGATGAACATATATCAATAAATGGTGTATATATGTGCCAAAATTATGTATATGAAATGTGCTTATCAAGTTCCCTCACACTTAAATCTTTGCTTGTCCTCAAGCAAAGGAATATGACAAGAGCAAGATTGTGAACAGTGAGCTGACTAGAGAATGCCAAGTGAAGTAGATCTCCAAACAAAGCATGATTTGAACTTTGCTAGTGAGAATCAATGGTTAAGAGTGCTACAAAGCAGTAGGATACTAGTAAGCATGACCATTTTAAACTTTTACAATGATAAAAGAGGATCAACAAGTTTAAGTGATGACTGTGCCAAATGGTTCGAAAAGAGAGCATGATCCCGAAAACAAAATGAACCGGAATTAAATCTTGTGATCAAATCACTTATTTACAAAGATATAACATTGTGGTTGAACCACTTATTGAATTTGAAAGAAACACACATATTATTTTATTAGTCTCACCGAAGGAACATACCACCGATCCCGAGAACATGGTATACACCTGGCTCAACCAATTATTATTAAAAAATTCTTTGTCTCCCCAAAGGAACATACCATCGATCCAGAGAACATGGTATACACCAGGTTCGACAATTACATATTTATTTATTAATTACTGCCCAAGCTAACCTGATTTCACATGCCACAGATCCAGGGAACATGACATGCTACTGTAGGTAGTCAGACTTATTATTCATTATAAGATATAATTTTTTTGAACAAAAACAAGAATCATCACTCAACCATGTCTGGTTCACATGCTACCGATCGAGGGAACATAGCATGCTAGTGCATAGTGGTAAAGTGATTGCTCTGAATGGGAACACACTTGGCACAAATACATCATCTGAACATAGTGATCTAGGTGTATCAAGGTAAATGCAGAAACTGATTAAGTTTACTAGTGCACTAGGGATTTGAGCACTCAAAACTAATAGTTCTCACTAATTTCATCAAAGCAATCATTGTATAGATCACTAGTTTATAAGGCATTCAGAAATCAGTTCACATATTCACATCAAGCACCATATGTCAAAGGTAAAATTCAGTGGGATAACATTAAGAAATGGCTCAAGCAACCCAAATATCAAATGATTTCAACATGTATCAATGGATGATATATTAAGATTGGGATCATGAAACATCTCACCGGGCTTTGATGTGGCACTCGCTCGACACTCTCTAAACTGCAGCTCTTGTCTTTTTGCTTCTCTATCCCCATGCCTGCTCCAGCTTCAATCTTCTTCGCGTGTGCCCATTGCGTCTCCTCATCACCATGCCGTGAATGGTACACAAGCATCAACCTGAAAGAACACTCAACAACCAAGCCAATACAAGTGACAGTGAGAATGCCCTCTAAGTCATCGATAGAGTACCCTATCATATAAGTATATCTATTGAGCAAATCAGGAACATGTATCAACAACAAGTCACATGGTGCATAGGCAATATCAGCGATATGACATGTCTTGTCTAGAAAGCTGAGATCATACCTGACATAGTTAGGAAGAAGCTTTAGGACTACCTCAATTGAAGATACCAAGTGAGGTGTGGTAGTAGAAATTTCAACCGGACTCGTGTCAACAAGTGAACTAGTAGAGCTTGGCTCCTTGACGTCTGAATCCACCTCACCATAATCAACCATGAAGCTCTCCATATCAGGCTCAAGTGTTGAGGAATCCATGCGGCTAACATCATCGAAGGCGAACTTCTCCATATCTGGCTCTAGCAGCACATAATCAATATCATCTAAAGGTTTCTCCTCAATATCAAAAGCAACTAACTGCAGCTCTGGCTCATCCATGGAAGAATCATCACAATGCAAAACTGAATCTCCAACACTAGTATCCATATGATCTGTAGCGTGCGTGTCAACTAGAATGGTATCATCATCATCAAAGATAATCCATGCAAGCTCAATCTTGTCACACTGAGATAGAGGTTCAGGCTTTTGTGTAACAATTGGTGGCTGAGGTGTAGTGATTTGTCGCAAGCAAACCAATGAATCAGAGGGTGGCTTCTCATTGTACCACTGAAGTTGGTGGAAAGCTATGCTCTCAATCAGCAGAAAAGCATCATCAAGTGTCTTGTTTGCAATAGCTCCACCCGCTGCCATATCGACGTAAGCTCGAGTGTCCAAAGTCAATCCACTATAGAATATCTGCAACTCTAACCATCTCTCGAGCCCATGATTAGGACATCTCCTGAATAAGGCTTTGTACTCTCCCAAGCATCATACAAGCTCTCGCCTTCACGCTGAACGAAATTGAAGATCTCATCTCGAATTGCGGACTGTTTGTGTAGTGGGAAATATTTATCCAATAAAGCTCATGATATCTCATTCCAACTGTATGACCTTGATGGCAAGGATCGATACCAAGCACGAGCATCATTGCGAAGAGAGAATGTGAACAACCTGCACATGATTGCATCTTGAGGAACTCCATGGTACTTGACTGTATCTGAATACTCCATGACTCGGTGTAAGTGCTCATAGGGATCCTCAGTAGACTGTCCTCCAAACTTTTGTTGTTGAACCAAAGCAATAAGACCAGGCTTTAGCTCAAAATTCTCTGCCTCGATAGATGGCCAAATTGGTCCTGCGAGATAGCACTGGCTGCTTGGCATCCAAAGATCACGAAGCATAGACATCTCTCAACCAAGTGTAGTTGTCAATCAATCTGTAAATAGTTCAGATTTCCTACGCACAATCATAAACAGTAAACACTAGTTAGAAGGTTAGTATCCTAATAAGCCAAAGCAACAGCAAGGAAAAGAAAATAAAATAAAAGAAACGTAGAAAATGAAATACACGATGAATTAAACACGGAACTAAAATAAACCTAGTCTATAGCCAACATAATCTCTCGATGCTAGTCCCTGGCAACGGCGCCAAAATAATCAATTGTAAGTATAGTGGGGTTTTTACGCCCAAACTGCGAGTGTCGTGTTCTCCACAGGGACTAGGCGACAGCAACGATGCTCGGCTAAAGCTAGGTGAAGAATTTAGATGATGATTGCAAGGAAATATAGACCTAAACTAACCAAAGTGGACGGCAAAGAAAATGCAAAGAGCACAGGGAGATTCAGATTTTACTCAGTCTTTTTGGTATTATTTTTTAATTTCAGAAAATAGAAACTACAGGCAAACATCCTAAACAAAGGGGATTAACAAGACAAGATCACATTTATGTATACAAAACTAGCAAGTATAAGATACACGGAAGGAACAGAGTTATATGACAGGAGATAGATGATTCATATCACAAATATATATGTCACAGGGACAAAGCTAGCACTGATCACACATAACATGCACTATATCTTACAAGTACGATACAGAACAAATAGCAATTCCAAGAACTAGTCTGATCTGAACATTACAACACATACACTGCTCAATGTTTACAGAAATGTAGAGAATTAACCACAATTATGAATAGGCAACACCACGGTTACTAGAATTAACCACAATCACAAAGATACGTATGACTCATATATATATATATATATATATATATATATATATATATATATATATATATATATATATATATGACAGTACAAGTCTGACTCAACAATGAGCAGCTCAACCACTCACAATTTCACATACACTGTAGTAACTAAAACATAGAGGAGGCACGAATCATGTATACCGGACAATACGCAAATGTTACATAACAGTTTTCAGAAATTACAAAGAGTGAGAGAGGGAGAGAAGCTTAGGTTTGTGAAATAGCAACAATAGCAGTAGACGGTTCAGACTTTAGAGAAGAACAATAGTTTTGGTTTAGAGAAGGAGGGAATTAAGGAGAAAGGAGCAGCAACAGGATTTGAGGAAGCAGAATCAAATATGTGAGAGGAATTGGGAGAAGGTGGAGCTGCAGCGAGGCAAAGGAAGAAGCAGAGCAAGGGAAGCAGAGAAGCAGCAGTAGATGGAGAAGAGAAGAAGGATCAACGGCAAGGTTTGGGAAGGAGGAGCGGCATCTGGGCGTCAAGGAGAGGGAGCAGCAGATGTTGATGGAGTGGCGCGGCGGCGGCAGAGAATGATGGACGATGCTGCTGGCTGGCTGGGAGGATGACGCTGGTGGAGATGAAGGAGATGGTGGTGACTTGTGGCGCTGATGGATGGGAGGCGCACCACCACGCCGGCCTGGCCGCGACGGTGGCCGGAGGTGGAGAAGGAGGAGGGGGAAGATGGAGATGTGACGCTAGACCCTAAGGGGATTGGTGGCTAGCGCTAGGGATTTGATCCCGCGCCACCTTTTTCGCCATGTACTGCGCGCGCGACTGTTGCGGGATTTGTTTAGATCGCTTGGGTCCACCAGTCAGCCACTCGGTGGAAGGCCTTATAAAAGGTCTCGGGCCAGGCCTCTGCTCCGCACGCTCCCATTCTCTCTTCTCTTTCTCCCGATCTCGCCGCCACTCTCGCTTCCGCCTTGTCGCTGGACCTCCGCTCGAGCTCGATCCGCCACCGTGGGGAAGGATAAGGCGGCGGCGCTGGAACGCACGAAGAAGGCGACCGTGAAGGCGAAGGGCAAGCGGACCAGCCGGGGTGGATCCTCGTCGAGGTCCAGTCTGTCGGCGGGCTGGATCCAGGGTGACTGGATCCGCTCGGCAATCACGCAGGACGACCACAACGACCTGGTGGAGGGGGATTGATCCCCCACAAGTTGGCCCGGCTCCCGGGGGATGAAACCGAGCCGCAGCCCAAAGAGGGTGAGTGTGTCCTCCTAGCAACCCACGTAGATCGCGGATTCTCACTGCCTCCCCACCCTTTCTTCCGGGGTTTTTTGAACTTCTTTGGGGCTCAGCTCCACCATTTCACTCCGAACACCATAGTCTATCTGGCCGCTTTCGTGTCCATGTGCGAAAACTTCTTGGGGTGTCGACCACACTGGGGGCTTTTCAAACACATCTTCACGTGCCGCTCCCAGTCGGTCAAAAAGGCCAAGTCGAGTGACGAGAGGACGCGGGTGATCCAGATGTGCGGTGGTCTGGGGATCCAGATGAGGAGCAAAAGTACTTTCCCAGCGATGATCCTTCCTGACTCGGTCCGGGGCTGGTAGTCGACTTGGTTTTACTGCAAGGATCAGCCAACCCCTGGCCAGTCGACTGGACTTCCTCCTTTTTCTTTGGCTCGAGTGGAGAAGCCTGCTCCCTTGAAGGTAGTTCTAGAAGAGAAGGCGCAGGTCAAGGAGCTGGTTGAACGGGTCGTCCAGCTTGTCCGCGATGGAGTGACCGGGATGGATCTGCTGGAGGTCTTTCTCGGTCGACGCATCCAACCTCTTCAGGCGCGCGATCATCCGATATGGATGTACTCTGGGCTCGAGGATACCACTCGGATCGACCCGGAGGAGGTTAGCGAGGATATCTTGGAGAACTGGTTGAGGGGAATCACTGGCAACAAAGACAACCCTCGGGGATCCAGGAGGGTGATTCCATTCGACAACTCGCGCCAGCCGGGGCAGGTATATTTCTGTTTTATCAAGTATCTTTCCGATTCACCACGTGATGTCCCGTTTGTGGTCGACTGAATGTCTTTTGATTGTTATCCTTTCAGGCCCTCATTGAAATGTACTTGATGCCCAACGGAGTGTAGGACCCCGGCGCTGAAGAAGAAGGGAGCAGGGGCGAGAGCGGCGAGGAGCATTCGGAAGCCGAGGAGGACGAGGAGAGTGATGAGTCGACCGATGAGGAAGAAGTCGACTCGCCTCCTCGCAGGGAGAGGAGGTCCAAGTACACTCATGACCCGGCACGCGCTCCGGACTTGGTGGCTGCGCCGATCGGGCAATCCTCGAAGCGCCCGAGGACGTCTTCCCCGACGCCAACTGAGAAGCCTCCAAAGCACTCCAAGGTCACGCCGCTTCCAGCACCGAAAGTGCCGAAAGCCATCTCTTCCAAACCGCCCAAAGCTTTGCCTCGGATCGAAGTGATCGTTCCTACTATCTCCTGTTAACAATCTGACTTGTCCTTTATGTGGATTCGATTAACTGGGTGTAACCGATTGAATGCGGGCCTTTGCAGTGCTGCTACGTCAGGGACCTCTTCATACCAGTACCGGGACGAGGAAATGGAGGATGCGGTAACCTCTAACCCAGGTATGTACTCTTGCGATTTCGATTCTTGATCCTTTTAGGGTCGAGTGGTTCACTTGGGTTCGAATGTTCTGTCTTGCAGCTCCACCCAACATCATTGACCTTCCGGACGACGACGAAGATGTGGCTCCTAAGCCTAGGAAGAGCAAGAAGGTAACAGCTGGCAGGGTGGCTCGGCAAGAACCAACTGCAACACCTCCCGTCTGTCAAGCTGAAGATGCGGGCAGGGCCACTGTGACGTTCGCTGCACCCTTATCGAGTGGGCATCCCACGCGGTCGACCGCGCCTGTGGTTCCTTCAACTATCCAAATCCACACCACAGAGCCTCAAGCAGCCGCACCTGGGTCGTCTGCACATTTTTTCACTAGCTACCCCGTCCCAGACAACCAGTCGGAAGCGGCTGCGGAAGCCATCCGACAGGCAGATATGATGATGGAGCGGGTGAAGATAGTGCACAAGAGCAGTCAGGCTGCCTACGACGCTAGTGCCGCCCTTTGGGCCAATGTCCAGGTGAGTAGACTTTCCGACTGTTTTTGTTCTCAAAAAATCTTCTTCTGCACAATCTCCTATTGTTCGCGTTGAATTAGAGCACCCACTGGGTGTTGTTGTCGTTTTTGGTAGTTTCGCTCTTCCACTCGGTCTGGGCGAGTGGGATCAGAACCGGTGGGGGCACGCCAAGTGCACCCACTGGGTGTAGTCCCCGAGACCGCGGTCGACTGCTGGCAGTCGACTGTGGTTTGAGTTCTTCTTTCTTGACGGTGCAATTGTTCTTTCTCTCTCTTTTTTTTTACTCCTTGCACTCGACTCCGGTGGGCCGGTCGAGTGGGATCAGAACCGGTGGGGGCACGCCAAGTGCACCCACTGGGTGTAGTCCCCGAGACCGCGGTCGACTGCTGGCAGTCGACTGGGGTCTGAACAGCTTGTTGTCCACTTCTTTAGGTTTTATTCACTCGAAAATGAACTGCCTTCGAACCTATCGATTGATCTGTCTCTTGCCTCCTGCAGAAGTCTTGTACTCTTATCTCCAAGTTTGCCGAACTCGAAGAGAAGCAGAGGCAACTCAACTTAGACTTGGAATTGGCTCAGCAAAATCTGAAAAAAGCTCAAGACGAGGCTGCTGGTATGGAAGGTAACTGATTGCCGACTGAACTTCGATATATCTCTTTGATCTCTTTTTTGATTCGATTATTTCTTTTGCAGTGAAAATGAAGTTGGCTCTGGACAAGAAGGACTCGGACCTCGCTGCCGCGCAAAAAGCAGCCCAAGACAAAACCGTTCTCGCAGAC
Organism: Triticum urartu; assembly: GCF_003073215.2. Lineage (NCBI taxonomy): Eukaryota > Viridiplantae > Streptophyta > Magnoliopsida > Poales > Poaceae > Triticum > Triticum urartu. The sequence goes on from NC_053026.1 coordinate 634,776,049, forward strand.
AAGAAGCTTGCTTCAGTCGGAACGCTTGAAGGAGAGGTGACTAGACTGACATCTTGTCTTAATGAAGCTAACCAAGAAGTGACCAGTCCGAAGAAGGATAAGGTCGTCCTGAACGAAAAGTTGGAGTCTGCGATACGCAAGAGGAACGACACAGAAGCTTATCTGAGGACCTCGCCAAGAAGCTTTATCTCGTGCTGGGAGGTATTTCTTTTAATCCGACTGTGTTGATGCTTGCCATCAGATTTTGCTCGGTTGATTGAACTGACTTTTGGCTGCAGAACTTTGTCAAGACTTTAACAAAAAAACTGGAAGGGTCGAGACGGGTCTAGACCCTATCGCTTCCCCGGTCTGCGACGAAACTACGATAAACATGCTCCGACTGGAGTCCCGTATCGCCAGCGCCACAAGCTACCTCGCACGCCTAAAGGAGGTTGTCTCTCGAATCGACTCGACGCTTTGGCCGGGGGCAACGCTTCAGAATGATCTGGAATCTTTGATGACTCGACTAAACGAGATCCCTGACCGAGTGCAAGAATGGAAGAAATCCTCCGCCCGGTGTGGTGCTGATGTGGCGCTGTCCCTGGTGCGAGTCCATTGCAAGGAGGCTCGTGAAGACAAGCTGGCTGCGATCAAAGATGCTAACACCAAAAAGCACGACTTCCAGTCCTTCATGGAGACTTTCATTGCTGCCGCTACTCGGATCGCTGATGGGATCGATCTGGACTCGTTCGTGGAGCCTGCCAGCCCTCCTCCGGCCGAGTGAACAATCTTATGAAACTTGTATACGCTTTAAATTTGCCTCGGAATGCCGAGTGGTTTCTGTAACCATTAAACTCCTTCTGTCTTGGTGCCCGAGTACCTTTGATTCGCTGCTTGGAAACTTTTAGTATTTATCTGAATTTGGTTTATCTCCAAATGTGCTTGTGTTTACCTTCGGATGGACTTTGCTTGCTGCACCTCTTCGTCCTTGCGGATAGGGATGGAGCGGATGTTGTATTTGTGCCGCAACTCCGAAGGAGAAGGTGGCAGTCAACCTGCACCTCGTCGTCCTTGAAGATAAGGATGGAGCGGACGTTTTATTTGTGCCGCAGCTCCGAAGGAGAAGGTTGCAGTCGACCTGCACCTCGTCGTCCTTGCGGATAAGGATGGAGCAGACGTTGTATTTGTGCCGCAGCTCTGAAGGAGAAGGTTGCAGTTGACCTGCACCTTGTCGTCCTTGCGGATAGGAATGGGTCTTAAACTTAGGTGAGTACTGGACTGCAACTAAGCCCCCGAGTGGGAGGATTGCTCTCCACTCGGTAGGATTTTTCCAAACTTAGGCGAGTGCTGGACTGCCGTTAAGCCTCTTAGTGAGAGAACTTAGGCGAGTGCTCGACTGCATCTAAGCCTCTGAGTGGGAGGACAGCTCTCCACTCGGTAGGGTTTTTCAAACTTAGGCGAGTGCTGGACTGCCATTAAGCCCCTTAGTGAGAGAACTTAGGCGAGTGCTCGACTGCAGCTAAGCCCCCAAGTGGGAGGACTGCTCTCCACTCGGTAGGGTTTTTTCAAACTTAGGCGAGTGCTGGACTGCAGTTAAGCCCCTTAGTGAGGGAACTTAGGCGAGTGCTTGACTGCAGCTAAGCCCCTGAGTGGGAGGACTGCTCTCCACTCGGTAGGATTTTTTCAAACTTAGGCGAGTGCTGGACTGCCGTTAAGTCTCTTAGTGAGAGAACTTAGGCGAGTGCTCGACTGCAGCTAAGCCCCCCGAGTGGGAGGACTGCTCTCCAGTCGGTAGGATTTTTTCAAACTTAGGCGAGTGCTGGACTGCCGTTAAGTCTCTTAGTGAGAGAACTTTGGCAAGTGCTCGACTGCAGCTAAGCCCCCCGAGTGGGAGGATTGCTCTCCACTCGGTAGGATTTTTTCATACTTAGGCGAGTGCTGGACTGCCGTTAAGTCTCTTAGTGAGAGAACTTAGGCAAGTGCTCGACTGTAGCTAAGACCCCCGAGTGGGAGGATTGCTCTCCACTCGGTAGGATTTTTTTCAAACTTAGGCGAGTGCTGGACTGCCGTTAAGTCTCTTAGTGAGAGAACTTAGGCGAGTGCTCGACTACAGCTAAGCCCCCGAGTGGGAGGATTGCTCTCCACTCGGTAGGATTTTTTCAAACTTAGGCGAGTGTTGGACTGCCGTTAAGCCTCTTATTTAGAGAACTTAGGTGAGTGCTCGACTACAGCTAAGCCCCCGAGTGGGAGGATTGCTCTCCACTCGGTAGGATTTTTTTCAAACTTAGGCGAGTGTTGGACTGCCGTTAAGCCTCTTATTGAGAGAACTTAGGTGAGTGCTCGACTGCAGCTAAGCCCCCGAGTGGGAGGATTGCTCTCCACTCGGTAGGATTTTTTTCAAACTTAGGCGAGTGCTGGACTGCCGTTAAGCCTCTTAGTGAGAGAACTTAGGCGAGTGCTCGACTCCAGCTAAGCCCCCGAGTGGGAGGATTGCTCTCCACTTGGTAGGATTTTTTCGAACTTAGGTGGAACGGATTCGCGACTAAGCCCACCCACTGGGGGATTTCAGGAGTAAATAAGAACAACACAACCGAATGAGAGAACCGTAAGCTCTTGTCTTTGATAAATGAATTACAGAAGGTGTTGCATATTACATTTTGTTCAAATGAGTGTTTAAGTATAAAAGGGGCGGAGTAGCTCCGCGTTCAAAGCCCGTGGCTCGTCTTTCTGATGCTCGATACTGTAAACATGGTATGCTCCATTGTGGAGAACTTTGGTGACGATGAAGGGGCCTTCCCAAGTTGGAGCGAGCTTGTGTGGTTTCTGCTGATCCACTCAAAGAACCAAGTCTCCTTCTTGAAAGGCCCGACCCCTCACATTCCTGGCGTGGAATCGACGCAAATCTTGCTGATAAATGGTCAAGCGGATCAAGGCCATCTCTCTTTCCTCCTCTAAGAGATCCACTGAATCTTGCCGGGCCTGCTCTGCTTCTGCTTCGGAGAAGAGTTCAACTCGGGGTGCGTTGTGGAGGAAGTCACTTGGCAGAACAGCTTCGGCTCCATAGACTAAGAAGAAAGGAGTTCTTCCGGTCGACCGATTAGGAGTTGTCCTTAAACCCCACAGAACTGACGGAAGTTCATCGACCCAAGCACCTGCTGCGTGTTTGAGATCACAACTCAGTCGGGGCTTCAGTCCTTTGAGAATTAGGCCATTGGCTCCTTCTGCTTGTCCATTCGTCTGCAGGTGAGCAACAGAAGCATAGTCGACTCGAGTGCCCTGAGAGGCGCATAAAATTCTGAACTCATCGGAATAGAAGTTCGACCCGTTGTCCGTGATGATGCTGTGCGGGACTCCATATCTGAATGTCAATTCTCTGATAAAACTGACAGCGGTGCTAGCGTCAAGGTTCTTGATAGGTTTGGCTTCGATCCATTTGGTAAACTTGTCGACTGCAACGAGCACGTGAGTGAAGCCGCTTTTGCCGGTCCTGAGCGGTCCAACCATATCCAGTCCCCAAACAGCGAAGGGCCAGACGAGGGGAATGGTCTTCAGGGCTGACGCTGGCTTGTGAGACATATGGGAGTAAAATTGACAGCCTTCACATCTATCGACTATATCTTTCGCTATCTCATTTGCTCGTGGCCAATAGAATCCAGCTCGGTATGCTTTAGCCACGATGGCCCAAGAGGACGCATGGTGACCACAGGTCCCCGAGTGGATGTCATTGAGGATCATTCGACCTTCTTCTGGTGTTACGCACTTTTGACCGACTCCAGTCACACTTTCTCTGAACAGCTGCCCTCTTATCACAGTAAAAGCTTTAGATCGGTGGACGATCTATCGAGCTTCTTCTTCATCCTCTGGGAGCTCTTTCCTGAGGATGTACGCAATGTAGGGCACCGTCCAGTCGGGAGTAATGGCCAGAACCTCCATGATTAGGTTGACCACAACTGGGACCTCGACTTCAATCGGATCCGTGGCGCTCTTGGGTTGTGGGGGCTCTTCAGTGAAAGGGTCTTCCCGAACTGTCGGCGTGCGAATATGCTCCAAGAACACATTGTTGGGAATGGCTTCTCTCTTGGAACCTATCTTTGCCAATTCATCGGCTGCTTGATTTTTCAATCGGGGGATGCGGTGGAGTTCTAACCCCTCGAACTTCTTCTCAAGCTTTCTCACCGCGTTGCAGTAACCAGTCATGGCTGGGCTTCTGACGTCCCACTCCTTCATCACTTGATTAACTACCAAATCTGAGTCGCCATAGACGATGAGGCGACGGACGCCGAGTGAGATGGCCATGCGCAACCCATACAGGAGTGCTTCATACTCTGCTTCATTGTTGGAGGAATCAAAGTGAATCTAGAGGACATATCTGAGCTTGTCTCCTCGGGGGGATACCAGAACTACTCCAGCACCAGAACTGTTCAACATCTTGGATCCGTCAAAGAACATGGTCCAGTGCTCCGAGTGAACTTGAGTCGGCAGTTGTTGTTCGATCCACTCGGCGAGGAAATCTGCTATTGCTTGGGACTTGATAGCTTTCTTTGCCTCAAACTTGATATCCAAGGGAAGGAGTTCAATCGCCCATTTTGCCACTCGACCAGTTGCATCCCTGTTGTGTAGAATCTCTGACAATGGAGCGTCGCTGACGACTGTAACAGAGTGATATGAGAAGTAGTGTGCAACCTTCTTCATGGTCATGTAAATTCCATAGACAAGCTTCTGATAGTGAGGATATCTCTGCTTTGACGGGGTCAGGACTTCGGAAATATAATAAACTGGACGTTGAACTTTGTACGCTTTTCCTTCTTCTTCCCGCTCGACCGTAAGTACTGTACTGACGACTTGTCCAGTGGCTGCTATATAAAGCAAAAGAGGCTCTTTGCTGATTGGAGCAGCAAGCACCAGCTGGGTGGAAAGCAGGGCTTTTAGCTCTGCAAATGTTGTATCAGCTTCTGGAGTCCACTCGAACTTATCTGATTTCTTCATCAGTCGGTAAAGAGGCAGCGCCTTTTCACCGAGGCGAGAAATGAATCAACTTAGGGCGGCCAAGCAACCAGTAAGCTTCTGGACATCATGCACACGCACAAGGCGTTTCATTCGGAGTATAGCGCCTACTTTCTCTGGGTTAGCATCGATTCCTCGTTCGGACACAAGAAAACCGAGCAACTTTCCGCCTGGAACTCCAAACGTGCACTTTGATGGATTGAGCTTGATATCATACCTTCTGAGGTTGGCAAAGGTTTCAGCAAGGTCGGTCAGCAGGTCGGAACCTTTACGTGACTTGACCACAATGTCATCCATGTATGCCTCCACATTCCGACTGATCTGAGTGAGCAGGCACTTCTGAATCATTCGCATAAATGTGGCTCTAGCGTTCTTCAAGACGAATGGCATTGTGACATAACAGAAGCACCCGAATGGGGTGATAAAGGCTGTCTTTATTTCGTCGGGTCCATACAGACGGATCTGGTGGTACCCGAAGTAGGCATCCAAAAAGGACAAACGCTCGCACCCAGCAGTCGAGCCGACTATCTGATCGATGCGAGGGAGAGGGAAGTGATCTTTCGGGCAGGTCCGATTGATATGCTTGAAATCGATGCACATGCAGAGTGAGGCATCTTTCTTTGGGACCATGACAACATTGGCTAACCACTCGGAGTGGTAAATCTCTCGGATAAACTCAGCTGCCAAAAGCCGAGCCACCTCTTCGCCGATTGCTTTTCTTTTCTGGACGGCGGACCGTCGAAGATGCTCTTTGACTGGTTTCACTTTCGGGTCGACTCGCAAACGATGCTCAGCCAGTCCCCAGGGAACACCTGGCATGTCAGATGGCTTCCATGCAAAGATGTCCCAGTTCTCACGGAGGAACTGGATGAGTGCATCTTCCTATTTGGAGTCGAGTGTGGTCGAAATGTGGGTCGAAGCTGCATTGGGGTCCGTCGGGTGGACGTGAACAGACTTCGTCTCGCCAGACGACTGGAATGCTGAATCCGTGGCTGGCTTCTTGGCTCGCAACAAGGCACTCGGGTCTGCATTTTTCTGGTATTCTTGCAATTCTGCCACGGCCATCTGGGCATCGGCGATCTTTGAGCCCTTCTGGAAACACTCTTCCGCCTTTTTCCGATTACCAGAGATAGTGATCACTCCTCTGGGACCAGGCATCTTCAGTTTGAGGTACACATAACAAGGTCGAGCCATGAATCGTGCATAAGCCGGCCTGCCCAAAATTGCATGATACGCACTCTGAAAATCCACGACTTCAAACATCAACTTTTCTTTGCGGTAATTTTTGGCATCATCGAAAACCACGTCGAGTGCAATCTGACCGAGGGACGCAGCCTTCTTGCCCGGGATGACCCCATGGAAACTCATATGGCTTTCACTGAGTCTGGACATCGGAATGCCCATTCCTTTCAACGTTTCTGCATAAAGAATGTTCAGGCCACTGCCACCGTCCATCAGGACCTTTGTCAGTCGAGTGCCTTCGACCACCGGGTCGACCACCAGTGCTTGCCTCCCAGGGGTGGCGATGCGCGCTGGATGATCAGACTGGTCGAATGTAATGGCAGTCTGCGACCATTTCAAGTAACTGGGTGTCGCCGGAGCGACCATGTTCACTTCTCTGTTGATGACTTTCAATCGACTATTGTTTTCAACATCAGCAAAAATCATCAGAGTGGAATTCACGTGAGGATAACCATCATCATCTTCTCCTTCACTCTCAGCCTTGTCTGCCTCCTTCTCCTTTTCCTTGGGCTGCTTCTCTCGGAACTGCTGGATCAGGAGCCGACACTGTCGAGTGGTATGCTTTGGGTAAATGAAATTACCTTCTTCGTCTTTTTTGGTGTGGATATGGCACGGCAGATCCAACACGTCATTCCATCATGATCTTTTACTTTCTTGGGGTTCCATAGCCCTTTGGGCTTCCCCTTGAACTTTCCTTGAACCACAGCAAGGCCTCACCCGAAGCAGCTGGTTCGGCCTTGCGTTTTTGTTTCCGACTGGAGTTTCCTCCTCTGGCTTCGTGGGCGACTGCTTTGTGCTTGCCGCTCCGCAGTCGCTCCTCCTCTTCACCATTGGCATACTTGGTGGCGATTTCCATCATCCGAGTCAGAGTCATGTTTCCTGTCCGACCGAATTTCAGGTTCAACTCTCGGTACCTGACGCCTTCCTTGAAAGCACAAATTGCCTGATGATTAGACACATCTTCCACCGTGTGGTGCAGGGTGATCCACCTCTGGATATAATCTCTCAAAGTTTCATTCGGTTTTTGGATGCAACACTATAATTCTGTCAAACCTGCTGGCCGCTTGTAGGTACCCTCAAACATTCTGACAAACACTCGGGCGAGATCTTCCCAAGTATAGATGCTGCCAGGTGCCAACTGATTCAGCCACGCCCTAGCCGAGCCCTCCAACATCAGAGGAAGGTGTTTCATGGCTACCTCATCATTGCCGCCACCAATTTGGACAGCCACTCGGTAGTCTTCGAGCCAGGTGTCAGGCTTGGACTCTTTGGTGAACTTACTGACTCCAGTCGCCAACCTGAAGTTGGGGGGAATCATTGCAGCTCTGATAGCTCTGCTGAAGCACTCTGGGCCAGAGACATGCACCCTATTGCTGGTTTGCGGGCCTCTATCATGGCCATCTCGGTGAGCTCTGTTTCTGTCGACCAAGCCTTGTACGAGAATAGATCTCGCATCAAATCCTAACTCTCCGGGGTCGACTGGAATACCTCTTCCGACGCTGTTAGGGCGCCTGTCTTCATGTGGCCACGGCACGTACGACCCACTCCTTGGAGGAGGCGTGGGCACTCGACGGCGACCATCGCGATCGGCTCAACGATCATACTGCTCCTGATTTCTGTACTGATCACACCGCTCTCCACGTCCCTCACTCCTCGGGGGCGATCTCGGGCTATGGGCCGACTGGACCGTATCTGTGACCACAGATCTGCTATGGATCCTATCCCGCGACTGAGACACGGCCGTATTCTGCTCTCCTGCTGCCCGGAGCAAGGCCCTGATCTGCGCCAGACCTCGGCCAGCTTCTGACTGGGAAGGTTGAATCGACTCTGCTATCCGGGCAGCAGCTGCTAGGTTTTGGATCGGTGTCCGGTAAACCTGAGCCAGTGGTGGAAAAAGTTGGCGTCAGCTGGACTCAGGAGCACGTTGACGAGCGCGATCATCGAGTGCGCGTTGTAGGTTCTCCAGCCGAGTGCGCTCAGCCAGATTGGCCAAGCGAGCCTGTTCCAAGGCCTAGGCCTCGGGCGTTTCTCTAACTATTGGAGTATGCAGGGCATCCATGTTTCGGCGACGAAGTTCTTCTCTCTGCTGTGAGGAGAGAGGCTCAGGGCGGTACTCCTCGTGAACGCGTGACGGATCGCCGTTCCCGTCACCTCCGTCTTCACGATTGAAGCCAGGAGGACCGCGTGGTCCATTGACCATCAGGACTTCCGCTGCCGAGTCCTTGCTGCCGCACTCAGATGCAGTCTCTACGGAGCCAGTCGACAGATCGAATAGGCCGTAGAGAGACTCGTCGGGCTCGAGCGCCGCGACTTGAGGGGTGGCCGACTGGCGGGCCACCGCATGCTTCACCCATGTTGGATCCTCGACCAGCCGGTGCCCTTGCTCTGGCGGGTCGCAGGGAGGGGGAAAGCCGTTGGAGTCGACTGGTACTGGGTCGACGGTTGCCGCAGGAGGATGCCGCGGACGCACGCGTGAAAGTGCGTCGCCCCGCGGGCGGGGAGAGCGTCGACGTCGAGTGGTGCCTCCTGAAGCCAAGCGGAGTCGTCGGCGACAAACACGAGCGCGCCGAGATGGATCTCGTGGCCCTCAGCCAAACTTCCGCCTGGAACCATGATGATGGGGATCGAAAAAAATTGCAACTTCTCCAATAAGTCGCTAAGACACCTGCCCCAAGGTGGGCCCCAACTATCGTGGATCTAAGACTGACAGTAGAATGGGGGTAGGTATGAGGAGGCAAGATCCTAGCTATGGAGTAGTTGTACACACGAGTTTTACGAGTTCAGGCCCTTCTCGGAGGAAGTAACAGCCCTACGTCTCGGTGCCCTGAGGCGGTCGACTGGATTATATGCGTGTGTGATTTTACAAAAAAGAGCGAACCCTTGTCCCAGAGGAGGGGGTGGCTTATATAGAGTGCGCCAGGACCCCAGCTCCCCTCCGTTACTCAGGGTTCAATGCTCATAAAGGAAAGGCGTTACTGGTAACGTCTATAGTAAAATGTCATAAATGCTCATAATGCTATGGTTTAAGTCCTAACCGTTGCAGAGTGGAGGGTTCCTCATCTTTTGGTGGTCGAGTGTCTTCAAGGTGGTCGAGTGAGCGCATCTCCGCGGTCGAGTGGATGATGATTTCTCTTCGACTGCTTCTAATTCTTTGTAAAGATGTCCTTGGGGAGGGTATGCTGGACAGGTCCATGACCCTACCCTAGGTACATAGCTTCATCAGGCGCCGCCCCCCTCTCCTAGTCCAATTCGGACCAGAGGGGGGGGAGACCTGCCCTAGGCCAGCCCTCTATCTCTCCACTAAGGCCCACAAAGCCAATTATTTCTCCCGGGGGGGTTCCGGTAACCCTCCGGCACTCCGGTTTTCTCCGAAACCACCCGGAACACTTCCGGAGTCCGAATATAGTCGTCCAATATATCGATCTTTACATCTTGACCATTTTGAGACTCCTCGTCATGTCCGTGATCATATCCGGTACTCCGAACTACCTTCGGTACATCAAAACACAAAAACTCATAATACCGATCGTCACCGAACTTTAAGCGTGCGGCCCTACGGGTTTGAGAACTATGTAGACATGACCGAGACACGTCTCCGGTCAATAACCATTAGCGGAACCTGGATGCTCATATTGGCTCCCATATATTCTACGAAGATCTTTATCGGTCAAACCGCATAACAACATACGTTGTTCCCTTTGTCATCGGTATGTTACTTGCCTGAGATTCGATCGTCGGTATCTCAATACCTAGTTCAATCTCGTTACTGGCAAGTCTCTTTACTCGTTCCGTAATACATCATCCCGCAACTAACTCATTAGTTACAATGCTTGCAAGGCTTATAGTGATGTGCATTACCGAGTCGGCCTAGAGATACCTCTCCGAAAATCGGAGTGACAAGTCCTAATCTTCATCTATGCCAACTATACAATTACCATCGGAGACACCTGTAGAGGACCTTTATAATCACCCAGTTACGTTGTGACGTCTGGTAGCACACAAAGTGTTCCTCCGGTAATCGGGAGTTTCATAACCTCATAGTCATAAGAATATGTATAAGTCATGAGGAAAGCAATAGTAGTAAACTAAACGATCACTTGCTAAGCTAATGGAATGGGTCAAGTCAATCACATCATTCTCCTAATGATGTGATCCCGTTAATCAAATGACAACTCATGTCTATGGTTAGGAAACTTAACCATCTTTGATTAATGACCTAGTCAAGTAGAGGCATACTAGTGACACTTTGTTTGTCTATGTATTCACACATGTACTAAGTTTCCGGTTAATACAGTTCTAGCATGAATAATAAACTTTTATCATGATATGAGGAAATAAATAATAACTTTATTATTACCTCTAGGGCATATTTCCTTCAGCCCCCTCAATGCAACCGGAAGCAGTTGCGTCATAATCACGTGGCAGTCATGAGACTTTAGGTTCTGGAACTTTTTCTCTGGCATATTAATTATTCCCTTTATATTCAATGAGAATCCAATCGGGACCTTCATACTGAGCAGGCATTCAAAGAAGATTTCCTTCTCTTCTTTGCTAAGAGCGTAGCTGGCAGGACCTTCATACTACTTTGGAGGCATGCCGTCTTTTTCATGCAAACGTTGCAGGTCCTCCCGTGCCTCCGGTGTATCTTTTGTCTTCCCATACACGTCCAAGAAGCCTAGCAGGTTCACACAAAGGTTCTTCATCATGTGCATAACGGCGATTGAAGAGCGGACCTCTAGGTCTTTCCAGTACGGTAGGTACCAAAATATAGATTTCTTGTTCCACATGGGTGTGTGGCCCTCAGCAGCGTCATTCGGAACAGCTAGTCCGCCGGGACCCTTTCCAAAGATTACGTGTAAATCATTGACCATAGAAAGTACGTGATCACCGGTACGCATGGAGGGCTTCTTCCGGTGATCTGCCTCGCCTTTGAAATGCTTGCCTTTCTTTCGACATTGATGGTTGGTCGGAAGAAATGGAGGGCTTCTTCCGGTGATCTGCCTCGCCTTTGAAATGCTTGCCTTTCTTTCGACATTGATCACCGGTACGCATGGAGGGCTTCTTCCGGAAGTACACATTCTTCTTGCATTTGTCCAGGTATATACTTTCGATGTCAGCTAAACAGTATGTGCATGTGTGGTATCCCTTGTTTATCTGTCCTGAAAGGTTACTGAGAGCGGGCCAATCGTTGATGGTTACAAACAGCAAAGTGTGCAAGTTAAATTCCTCCTATTTGTGATCATCCAACACACGTACACCGGTTCCATTGCACGGCTGTAAAAGTTCTTCAACTAATGGCCTTAGGTACACATCAATGTCATTGCCGGGTTGCTTAGGGCCTTGGATGAGAACTGGCATCATAATGAACTTCCGCTTCATGCACATCCAAGGAGGAAGGTTATACATACATAGAGTCACAGGCCAGGTGTTGTGATTGCTACTCTGCTCCCCGAGAGGATTAATGCCATCCGCGCTTAAACCAAACCATACGTTCCTTGGGTCACCTGCAAACTCAGCCCAGTACTTTCTCTCGATTTTTCTCCACTACGACCCGTCAGCGGGTGCTCTCAACTTCCCGTCTTTCTTACGGTCCTCTCTGTGCCATCGCATCAACTTGTCATGCTCTTCGTTTCTGAACAGACGTTTCAACCATGGTATTATAGGAGCATACCACATCACCTTCGCATGAACCCTCTTCCCGGGGGGCTCGCCGTCAACATCACCAGGGTCATCTCGTCTGATCTTATACTGCAATGCACCACATACCGGGCATGTGTTCAAATCCTCGTACGCACCGCGGTAGAGGATGTAGTCATTAGGGCATAAATGTATCTTCAGCACCTCCAATCCTAGAGGGCATACGACCTTCTTTGCTGCATACGTACTGTCGAGCAATTTGTTATATTTTGGAAGCTTCTTCTTCAATATTTTCAGTAGCTTCTCAAATCCTATGTCAGACACAGCATTCTCTGCCTTCGACTGCAGAAATTCCAGTACGGTACCGAGCTTTGTGTTGTCATCTTCTCAATTGGGGTACAACCCTTTTTTGTGATCCTCTAACATGCGATCGAACTTCAGCTTCTCCTTTTGATTTTTGCATTGTGCCCTTGCATCAACAATGACCGGTGGAGATCATCATCATCGGGCACATCGTCTAGTACCTCCTGATCTTCAGCAGCTTCCCCCGTTGCAGCATCATGGTATTCAGGGGGCACATAGTTGTCATCGTCCTCTTCTTCTTCATTTTTTTCCGTCATAACCCCTATTTCTCTGTGCTTCGTCCAAACATTATAGTGTGGCATGAAACCCTTATAAAGCAGGTGGGTGTGAAGGATTTTCCGGTCAGATTAAGACTTCGTATTCTGACTTATAGGGCATGGACAACACATAAAACCATTCTGCTTGTTTGCCTCAGCCACTTCAAGAAAATTATGCAGGCCCTTAATGTACTCGGAGGTGTGTCTGTCACCATACATACATTGTTGGTTCATCTGCGTGCATTATATATAATTATGTGTGTCAAAAGTAAAAAAATTAGACAAGTATCTATCTAAAGTAAGAATTTTTTTCTTTCAGAAAGAAGATAAGAACAAGAGGCTCACCACGATGGTGCCGGCGACGAGATCGGCGCGGGCGATTGATGGCGGTGAACACGGGGACGGGGCGTGACGGACCGCTAAACCTATGCAAATCTCAGGAAAAATGGTGTTCGGAGGTCAAGCTTCGAGAGGAGAAAGCTTAACTAGTGTGGCTCGGGCATTTCATCGAACACCTCATGTGCATAGGAGGTGAGCTAGAGCACCCAAATAGCCTCCCCTCGCCAGCCAGAAAAAACAGAGCACTGTGGAGTGCTCTGCTGCGGCGAGGGGGTATATATAGGCAACTTATTTGTCTCAGTTCGTGCATAGAACTGGGACTAAAGCTCCCCATTATGTCCCGGTTCGAGCCACGAACCGGGACCAATGTATGTGGGTCAGGAGCGAGGCCCATTGGTCCCGGTTCGTGCCAGGAACCGGGACAAATGGGTCCAGACGAACCGGGACCAATGCCCACGAGGCCCCGGCCGCCCCCCTGGGATCACGAACCGGGACGTATGCCCCCATGGGTCCCTGTTCGTGACTGAACTGGGACTAATGGGATGGCCAGGCCCCAACCAAACCTCTGTTTTCTACTAGTGGTTTGGGGTCCTACCATTGAAACCGTTGGGAGAAAGAGATACTACGTTAGTTTCATTGACGATTTCAGTAAGTTTACATGGATCTTTCTCATAAAACACAAGTCTGTAGTTTTTCAAAAATTTCATGACTTTCAAAAACTTGTTGAAAGATAGTTTGATCGAAAGATCCTTGCCCTTCAAACCGACTGGGGAGGGGAGTACGTCAACTTGAACTCCTTTTCACCAAAAATGGTATCTCTCACCATGTCTCCTGCCCTCACGCTCATCAGCAGAATGGCTCGGTTGAACGAAAACACCGACACATAGTTGAAGTCGGCTTATCTTTGCTTGCTCAAGCTTCCATGCCCTTAAAGTTTTGGGATGAAGCCCTCAAAGCAACCACCTATCTCATCAATAGGATGACAAGCAAAGTCATAAACTTTGAGACACCTCTCACTATATTATTTGGTGAAACCCCAAACTATTCATCTCTCCGTATCTTTGGATGCGCCTGCTGGCCTAATCTTCGCCCATACAACACACATAAACTTCAATTTCGTTCTAAACTGTGCGCTTTCCTTGGGTATTATAGGATTGAAAGTATGTCTATAGGGGGGGTGATTAGACTACTTGACCAAATAAAAATCTAGCCTTTTCCCAATTTTAGTTCTTGGCAGATTTTAGCTATCTTAGTACAAGTCAAGCAATCTCCACACAATTCAAGCAAGCATCCAAAAGAGTATATGAGCAGCGGAAAGTAAAGCATGCAACTTGCAAGAATGTAAAGGGAAGGGTTTGGAGGATTCAAACACAATTGGAGACACGGATGTTTTTGTCGTGGTTCCGATAGGTGGTGCTATCGTACATCCACGTTGATGGAGACTTCAACCCACGGAGGGTAACGGTTGCGCGAGTCCACGGAGGGCTCCACCCACGAAGGGTCCACGAAGAAGCAACCTTGTCTATTCCATCACGGCCGTCGCCCACGAAGGACTTGCCTCACTAGTGGTAGATCTTCACGAAGTAGGCGATCTCCTTGCCCTTACAAACTCCTTGGTTCAACTCCACAATCTTGTCGGAGGCTCCCAAGTGACACCTAGCCAATCTAGGAGACACCACTCTCTAAGAAGTAACAAATGGTGTGTTGATGATGAACTCCTTGCTCTTGTGCTTCAAACGATAGTCTCCCCAACACTCAACTCTCTCTCATAGGATTTGGATTTGGTGGAAAGAAGATTTGAGTGGAAAGCAACTTGGGGAAGGCTAGAGATCAAGATTCATATGGTTGGAATGGAATATCTTGACCTCAAC